>NC_059277.1:8804769-8814769 GCF_017591435.1 Portunus trituberculatus
TTGTCGCGACAGCCGATAAAGATCTGGTCGTCAGCGATTTAGCGAAATCGACGAAAAACACGGAAATGTACCGGAGATCGCACGCGTTTCCAGGTCACTAAAACGCCGCCCCAACTCCTCCCACCTCTTCTCGCCGCCCCTCCCCGCGGTCAGTGGCGGGGATGAAGACTTTTATCTGTCATGTATTAAGCCAACTAGCCTCGTAAAAGAAGACTCCCGGCCCACACTCATGGCCTCCAGGGTGTTGTGTTCTCGTTACACCGCTACAACCTCTACGTCAGGAGCACGACGCCGCTGTCTGTCACGCGAGGGAATGGCGCCGCTGGGTCACGCCGCCATAAGCACTGCGACAAAGACTGGCAGACACATGCACTCGTTTTCCTTTTTTCTCCCTGTTATTTGCTATATCAATATGTCTGGTATTTGATTTTTTCGTATCCATTTGTATGACTATTCAGGGTTTCATAATTAGTGTCTGTGTATATCCGTCTGTCTTTCAAAGGAATTTTTTGATGGAAACTAATTGCTTCCAGCCTCAAACGCCAGGCGCGGCATACACACACACACACACACACACACACACACACACACACACACACACACACACACATACACACACACACACACACACACACACACACACACACACACACACACACACACACACACACACACACACACACACACACACACACACACACACACACACACACACACACACACACACACACACACACATTGGACTTTACAAAAATAATCGTTCCCTCTTAGTTTTTAGGCAAAGTAATAAGTATCTCTTAGCAATAGCCAGGGAAAGTGTGCTTTATCTCGGACACAACAGTTGCCTATCATGAGCTACAACATATTTCAAGCTTGCATTCTATAACCACTTTTTCTCTCTGCTACACTAAGACAACAGAGATATTTATTGGGGTTGTCTTTTGATTTTCCAGTTGATAATACAGAATCCTTCGTTCCACTACAACTAAATGGACACTTTTGAACATCCCAGTAAGATAAGACAAGGAAGTGCTAACTTCTTCAATACCATGACACGCTTCTATATTCATTCTGCTTGCTATTTGGTGATTTTATACAGCTTCAGAAACTAATGTGGGGGATTAGAAATGAGAAGACTGTGGCCATTAATCTTCTGACTTTCATAGACACTTGCTTATGTCAATGAAATGATGTAATCGTACACAAAAGTCGAGGTAAAAATGTGTTCCAGTACTGAATGGATTAAAATAGTGAAGACTGTGGCCTTTCATCCCTTCTGACCTCCACAGATTCTTCCTAATGTCAATAAAATGGTCTAATCGTACACAAATCTGAAGGTAAAAGCGTAGGGTCGTCAGTATTGCGCAGTGACTGGAGTTTATGTAAGGTTGCGTCGAGACCTCGGACCCAGGCTCGAAACACGCCAACTATACGTTTACACAATCGCTCTTCTTGCTGCTCGCCTCGTCACGTGGTGGAATCGAACTCACAACTTTACTTCTACGAGTCAAGCAGTTCTTTACCGCAGTGCCACTCAAGCCCCGCCCTACACACAGAGCTCTCAATGAAATATAACAGCCTTCACATATTCCACCATTTAAAATTCCACTTCAATAAACAAATAAGACTTTCATGAA
This sequence comes from Portunus trituberculatus, assembly GCF_017591435.1. Taxonomy (NCBI): domain Eukaryota; kingdom Metazoa; phylum Arthropoda; class Malacostraca; order Decapoda; family Portunidae; genus Portunus; species Portunus trituberculatus. Next base: position 8,806,407 of record NC_059277.1, read on the forward strand.
CCAAAACAAGAACACTAAAACTATAATCTGACCACTCCTTTTACAGTGAGGCTTCTATTTTTACCTTTTTTTCGGAATTAAGCTCGAAGTGGCAGAGTACTTTATGTTTACAGTGGTCAGAGAGTGGAGTTACGGTGCAAGCTGAGGGAGATGTCGGGATCTACAGAGGTGCACATGCCGGAGGAGGAAAACAAGAGGCGCCTGTTGGTGGTGGTTTGGCCCAGTGTCCCTCCTCAATGAATATCGAGCAGCCACCAGCGACGGAATACTGATGAGAGAGAGAGAGAGAGAGAGAGAGAGAGAGAGAGAGAGAGAGAGAGAGAGAGAGAGAGAGAGAGAGAGAGAGTAGCTTTACCATCACACTCACGAAAACATCAACAAACACCAACAAAATTCAACCAGAATTAGAAAATAGTGTTTGGGTCGACGAAAAATACCAGAGAGAGAGAGAGAGAGAGAGAGAGAGAGAGATGAGAATGTCAATGGAACACACGAACCATTTTTCAACGTACGTAAGACCTATAAAATATAAATCTACACCTTATTATGCTTCCCATTCTCCTCCCAGCGTCCTATATAGGGAATCGAGAAGGGCTGTTTGTCTACTCTCGGTCGAAAGGCTCAATGGCGACTCTAATGGCGGACACTCACGCGAGATAACGGTGAGATAACGACCGTCCTGGGCTGATTCACGGCAGTATACCTGAGGGGCCCGCGACGAAGGCCACGCCAGGTAAATAGCTGCTGAAGAAGGTCATTTATGTATGTGTGATAATGAAGGTGTGAAGGTGTTGGGGCGGGTCATGTGCTATATAGGTTAGGTTAGGTTAGGTTAGTGTAAGACGAGGTTAATTGGAACAGGTAAAGGTAAGATAAGGTACCAGAGAAGGTGTGAAACTGGGGTTGGGTTGGGTTAGGATAGATTAGTGCGTGATGAGGTTAATTAGAACTGGACGAAAGGTAAGTTGAGGTGTGAAACTGAGGTGAGGTTAGGTTAAATTAGTACGAAGTAAGGTAAGTTAGAACTGGAAAAAGGTAAGGTAAGGTAGCAGAGAAAATGTGAAATTGAGGTAAGGTGAGATGAGGTTAAGAAAGTGTCACACCAGAGCAACAAAACCTGGGAAAAAAGTAAGCAAAGGTGAGAAACTGATGTAAAAATAGTGAGTCAAGTGTCTTTTCGTGAGTAAAATACACAGTGCTAAATTACATGACCCTGATTGAGTGTTAGATCAAATAAATAAATGATTTTTCTAACACGCCACAATAAGACAATCACAAGGCACCGATGAATGGAAAAAAATGTAGGAACGAGTAAAGAACACGAAAAAGAAAAAAGGAGAAAAGTAAAAATAAAGGAAGGAATGTTAAAATAGCCAAGAAATCAGCACAGCATTTAGTATTAATGGTAAGAGTTGTATTATTTCCTACGTGAGAGATCATTAGATGGATATAAGGACGCTGTTGCTGCTCGTTAGCTCACCTGGCAGGTACACATGTTCTCATTATCCGTGTGTGTGTGTGTGTGTGTGTGTGTGGTATCTTCAAATCTTCTGTTTTCTCCCACTCATGTCTGTCTGTCTGTCTGTCTGTTTATCTATTTACCTAGTCTGTATATCTATCTACCTGCAATATTCTTCCTTCCTTTCCTCTTACTAATCTATTTTTGCATATCTTAGCCATTCATTTTCCTGCAGCTCTCTCTCTCTCTCTCTCTCTCTCTCTCTCTCTCTCTCTCTCTCACCTGTAATTAACCTCGAATGTTCCAAGCGCCAGTGTAGGCTTCACTTCACGCCATTAAGGGATAATAGACTGCCATACAAAGCACCTTAAAATGACCGCTAAGGAGGGGAGGCCCAAGCACTGCCCCTCAACTCCTTCCACGGCCCACATAAACCCCAGCGGCCCCCAAACACGAGGTAATTGCCTGTCCTCTGCTGATAACACAAAGTTTCCATTGTTGATTCGTGTGGCTTCTGTAGATTAGGTGAAGGATGGAAAGTACTGGTGTGGGAGGAAAAATGAGAGGAAAGTAGGAAAAGAAGATGAAAGTAAGAGAAGCGAGAGAGAGAGCGTGTGAGAGAAGCGAATGTGAGATAGGGCGAGAGAGAGAGAGAGAGAGGGAGAGAGAATATGATTGTAAAGACAGTAGAGTGAATAAAGGAAAGTGTAAAGAACGATGAGGAAAGTGAGGAAGGAAGAGTGAGAGAGAGAGAGTGTGAGAAAGCAGAATGTGAGAGTGAGAAACAGAATGTGAGTGTAAGTGTGAAATAGAGTGAGAAAAGAAAAGTGTAAAGAAAGAAGAAAAAATAAAGATGGGAAGGAGAGAGAGAGAAAATGAGAAACAACGTGTGAGGAAAGCAGTGTGTGAGCCAGAGTGAGAGACAGAATGTGAGTGAATGTGCAGAAAGTAGAGTGAAGAAAGAAAAATGTAAAGAAAGCAGGAGGAAAAAAGATGGAAAGGAGAGAGAGAGAGAGAATGAGAGAGCCTGTGAAGAGAGGAAAATATGAGAGAGTAAGAAATAGAATGTGAGGAAAGAAAAGCCAAGAAAGATAACGAAAGGAAAGTAGGAGAAAGTGAGAGATAGAATAAAGAACACGAAGCAAATAAGATAAAAGATAATAGAAAAGAGCGAAGATGAATATAGTGATAGTGAAGATAGTAGTAATGGTGAAGAGAAAATAAATAAGAGAAGAACGTGAAGTAATGTGTGTGGTGAATGGTGTGGTGTGAAAGTGACAAAAGAGAAAATAAATAATAAATGAGGGGAACACCAAGAGAGAGAGAGAGAGAGAGAGAGAGAGAGAGAGAGAGAGAGAGAGAGAGAGAGAGAGAGAGAGAGAGAGAGAGAGAGAGACTGTTGATCATAAAATGTAGCAGTAGCAACAAATAAAATCTATCGTTGTTGCTTTTACTACTTCTATACCACCACCTACTACTGCTACTACTACTATTACTACTGTTACTACTACTACTACTACTACTACTACAATAACTACTGCTACTTCTACTTCTACAACAATAACTACTACTACTACTACTACTACTACTACAATAACTACTACTACTACTACTACTACTACTACTACTACTACTACCACCACATTGTCTAAAAAATGAACACATAAGCTGAAGGGAATTGAAAAATTGAAAAACCATAACCAATAACGAAAAGAAAAAAAAAAGGTCGAATTTTCCTTATCCGATTAAGAGGAGGAGGAGGAGGAGGAGGAGGAGGAGGAGGACATGCTATTACAACCACCTGATGCAATAATAGCAATGGTGTGTACTTTACCTTGTGCCATTTGGGTGTCGATCTAATGTCTCTCTCTCTCTCTCTCTCTCTCTCTCTCTCTCTCTCTCTCTCTCTCTCTCTCTCTCTCTCTCTCTCTCTCTCTCTCTCTCTCTCTCTCCTGTAAACGTGTTTATGACGTGAATGTGTCATTAATCTTTCTCAAAACATTTCAGAGACATTTTTTTTCTTTCTGTCTGAAACACACACACACACACACACACACACACACACACACACACACACACACACACACACACACACACACACACACACACACACACACACGCTGGTTCTTCATGCTTCAATTTAGCTAAGAGGAGGAGAACACAGAGGCGGACAAGGAGGAGGAGGCGGACAAGGAAGAGGAGGAGGAGGCGAACAAGGAGGAGGAGGAGGAGGAAGGGCACTTATGAGCATCTATCAACAATAAAAATGACAAAAAGCAAATACAAGAATAATAACAAAACACATAAAGCAACATTACGAACAATGAAAGAAAAAGGAAAACGAACAAAATAAAAACTGAAATGAAGGAATAAAAGACGAGAAGACAATGAAAGGGAGAGACAAAGAAAAACAGGAGCAGCGGAGGGAAAAAAAAAAGTCATCACGAAAAGCCAAGGAACAATAAGAAGATAAGAAGATAAATGAGGACAGTGAAATGAAGATGCATAGAAGGAACAATGGAGGTGATAATAGTAGTAGTAGTAGTAGTAGTAGTAGTAGTAGTAGTAGTAGTAGTAGTAGTAGTAGTATTTGTTGTTGTAGTAGTAGTATAGTAGTAGTAGTAGTAGTAGTAGTAGTAGTAGTAGTAGTAGTAGTAGTAGTAGTAGTAGTAGTAGTAGTAGTAGTAGTAGTAGTAGTAGTAGTAGTAGTAGTAGTAGTAGTAGTAGTAGTAGTAGTAAAAGTAGTAGTAGTAGTAGTAGTAGTAGTAGTAACTGCAATAACAAATAAACAAACACAAAACTATTACATAATATGCAAATGAGCTTCCATGATTTGACTGATTAACGCAAAGAAAGCAGCAAAAATACGATGAACAGAAATGCATATAAGCCCACCAGACTTTCCTCTCTCTCTCTCTCTCTCTCTCTCTCTCTCTCTCTCTCTCTCTCTCTCTCTCGCAGCACATTCAGCATCCTGCAATCAACATGGTCTCAATTCCTTCTTCAATTCCCTTAGCACAGATTTTTCAGGCCAACATTTCAGCTGAACCTCCTTTCGAAACCTTCTGAAGCGTTCCGAACAACTCCGAAGCATTTTCAAGCCTTACGAAACCCTCAGAAGAGTTCAATGTCCTCTCAAGCCTCTCTGAACCTTTTTGTTCTATTAAGAAGCATTACGAACTTTTCCAAAGCATTCTGAACCCCTATAAAGCGGTCTTAAACAATCTGAACCACTGACAGAAGCCTTAATCGAAGCTCCGGTCTATCCCATAAACTCACACTCGTTAAACACAACTCCTTTAAAACACCAGCGATTTACACGGATTTTCTCAGGGATTAGCATACACTCTCTTAATGAAAAAAGACGAAACACAAAGAAAGAGAAAAAAAGAACATGGAGGGTCTCGTATAAACAGTAAATTTGCCTAATCCTCCAAACTGCTGTAGGAGACTGAAGAATTACGGAAGGGATTTGGTGAGGCTAAAACCTGAATTATGATGACGTGGATGGTAATGGTATTTTTTCGGGGAAGGTGGTGGATGTGAAGGCATGAGATAGTAATAGATTCTCGGTCAGTGCAAAGCTTGGGGAGGAGCGGGGAAAGCACGCACGAGGCCACTACACTGAAGGCAGCTATTGAGTCTTTGAAGTGGTTTGCTTTGAGGAAGACAGATGTTCCCCAGCATGTCGCCGGCCAGGGAGTATTGACAATCTTACGGCAGCCTGAATGGGTTTGCGATTGCTTATCTAGAAAACGGTGAAAAATTACGAGTTTACTATATTTTTTACCACTTCAGTAATGGAACGCATTTTTTATCGTGATTTTTGTGTGATTAAACCATTTCATTTACATAAGGAAGGGTCTATGGAGGTCAGAAGATTAATGGCCAGTCTTCACTATCTTCTGAAGCTGTATAAATTCGTCAAATGATAAGCAGAATGAATATGAAAAACGCGTCCTGGTATTGAAAGGGACAAGACATAACTGAACTCATTCTCTCTTCGTCATCTCACAAGCTCAAACTAACAAATATAAGTAGGTGTGTTGATTTATTTGTGCGTTTTATAAAGTTTTTGTTGTTGCCTTTTACTTTGATACACAGTAATTCGCTTTGAAAAGGTACTCGGGTAATTTATATTTTTCTTCTGGTTTCTGGTTTTCTATTACTGGTGGTGGTGGTGGTGGTCATGTTGTTACTACTACTATTAATTACTACTTTCTATCACCACCGCTACTTCTACTGCTACTATATACTATTAACACTGCTACTACTGCTTATCACTAAGACTAATATTGCTACTACTCCTCCTCCTTCTACTACTACTACTACTACTACTACTACTACTATTATTATTATTATTACCAACATTAATAAGATATCCAACCCCATTACTGTTACCACCATTACTGATATTATTGTTATTGCTAGTGCTGTTGTCACAAAAAAATCCGGTCATACAAATAAATAATCTGATATCGTGTGCTGATTAGAATATGGAAAAAAGTTAATAAATATACAAATGGTATGCATGAATGTAAATAATTTTGCTTTTTCTATATGTATAAACAATATGGCTGTATAAACATGTGTGTGTGTGTGTGTGTGTGTGTGTGTGTGTGTGTGTGTGTGTGTGTGTGTGTGTGTGTGTGTGTGTGTGTGTGTGTGAGAAGGTGTGCGTGTTTTGCTCTTTTTGCGCTAAATACATTACGAGTATTTCATTTCGCGGCCTGCACACACACACACACACACACACACACACACACACACACACACACATCAGGTAGATTGAGGCGTGGTGTCACTCCCTCACACGCTTCCGTAACATAGAAAATAAATTACAAAGAAACATATCACGCGGAGCTTAACCCGAGTAGCCGTCACGTGTCACGAGAAGCACGGCAGGTGAAAAATGTGCTGATGCAATTACTTACCTGGATGGTGAGTAACAGCTGGCCTCACCTCACCCTACCCAACCTAATGTTACTTAACGATAGTAATGGAATTTAATCTAACGTGACTGCATTACTCTACTATCTTACCTGAATAACTACAGTAAATTAGCCAAAGTGACCTAAACTAACAAAACGTAGGAAAGTTCTGTAATTTAACTTCACGAAACTTTTAATAAAACCAATTTTACACCTAACCCAAACTAAACTATTAATCGAACCTTATCTTACCTAACAACGCACAGTAACTTGACCTAACCTAACTATATGTAACCTAACGTAACCTAACCTAACCTTGCCTAAAAACGCACCATAACTTGACTGAATCTAACCTAACCTAACCTAACCTTACCCAACCTAACTTAACCTAACAAAACAGAGGTGTAACTAATTCAACTAACAAAACATAATCTAACACTGAAACAAATCTAATCAAAATCTAACTTACTGCCGGTCTAGCATTTTTTTCTTTATGCAAGAGGGAAAACTAGCGAAGGGCAAGAAAAATATAAAAAAAAAGGCTCACTCAGTCGCCAGTCCCCTTACAGATCCGAAGAAAAAATGATCCAAAAGACAGAAAATGTCTTCCATATCAGAACATAACAAACACAACAGGAACTACTCAATCTAACCTGACGACTCCACTGGAATAAGAAATCTATACAATTACTCCTCTACTGCGTCACCACTATTTATTTATTACTATTATTATCATTGTTAGAGTTAGGGGAACATACATTACGTGCCTCAATACTCCGTGCGTGTCGTAAATGGCAGACTAATGACGGTGGGGAACTGCGACACCTATCCCGGGAGACGTTTTTTTTTTTCTATTCTCACGAAGGAATAAATTAAAAGGAGGGAGTTTCAGTTCTTTTTCCTTTTCTGTTTCTTTCGTTTCATATCCCACCTGTTTTTTTTTTCTCTCTCTCTCTCTCTCTCTCTCTCTCTCTCTCTCTCTCTTTCACCCTTCCCGTCTCTTATTTTTCCCGAAGTTATTTTTCCTTCTTTCTTTCTCTCTATTTTTGTCTTCTTTTTTTTTTTGCGTTTCTTTCCTTCATGGACGTTACATATTTCTTTTATTCCTTTCCTTTCGTTTAACTTTTTTATTTATTCATTATGTTTTTGCTGTTACTCTCATGTGAAATATTGATTGGTTGAGGAAAGGATACTCATCATTAAATCTTTTCATACTTTTTCACTCGTGTTATCAACATTATTTCATTACCATTAAAAAAAAATAAAATAAAAAATGTATTATTAATATTCTTTTACGTCATATTAATATTACAACAAGGCTTCACATTTTACCAAGTGCGCGTAAACTTAAAACAGATTTCATGTTGAAGGGGATGAAAGTGGCGGAGAGAGAGAGAGAGAGAGAGAGAGAGAGAGAGAGAGAGAGAGAGAGAGAGAGAGAGAGAGAGAGAGAGAGAGAGCACTCGTAAATTCATAAGTAAACTAAAAAATAAACCCAGTATTTACCTACTATCAACACCACTACCACCACACCACCATTAACACCACGGCCATCACCATCCATCTCCTGTACAAACATCATACAGGGACAGGTGAACATATGACCAGGTAACCACTGACACAGCCGCCCTAAAGGTGATGTCATCCAGTCCAGTAAATATCGTGAAGACAAATTGAATGTAAAATAATGTATGGACGCGAAGACTTTATATTGATCTGAGTCAAGGTGAAGACCTGAGCTTGTCCTGGTTGGTAGTTGCTGTCTGGTAGTGATTGTCATTCTCTATCGTCTTTTTCTTGTTTCTATGTAAGGAGAAAACTGGCCAAAGACAACAGAAAGAGTAAAAAGAGCACCACTTACTTGCTAGTCTGAAAGGTTTCGTACGAGACCTCTAGAACTCCCTTACCTGCTTCTGTATTTCCTGTTTCCTGTGACTCGACTTAATTTAAAAGAGAGGTTTCAAGACATTTAT
>NC_059277.1:8819769-8827269 GCF_017591435.1 Portunus trituberculatus
TTGTTATCGTTTATGTTACTATTTCTGTTATTATTATTATCAGTATTGTCATTTTTCATATTAGTGCTAATTTTGCTATTGCTACTACTACTACTACTACTACTACTACTACTACTACTACTACGACTACTACTACGACTACTACGACTACTATTACTTCTGCTACTACTACTACTACTACTACTACTACTACTACTACTACTACTACTACTACTACTACTACTACTTCTTCTACTACTACTACTACTACTACTACTACTACTACTACTACTACTACTACTGCTACTATTGGTACTGCAATACCATCCTCATCACCATTACCACCACTACCACTACTACTACTACTACTACTACAACTGCTACTACTTCAATGCTGCCATTTTTATTATTATTTTTATTATCATTATTATTATCATTATTATTATTATTATTATTATCATCATCATCATCATCATTATTAAAACTACTACTCATATTAACATGTATATTATCATATTTCTTATACTGAGTTTACACACACACACACACACACACACACACTATCCACGCTACAGTTGCACCACACTCAAAGTAATAAAAAAAATAAATAAATTCATGAGGAAATATATAACGAGATGTATTGTACTGGACACCCCTCACCCTCACCCCTGACCCCTCCATTACACCCCTCACCCCTCACCCTTACCCCCTCACCCTTCAGCGCTCACCTCCTCCCGCCCCCTTCCCTCCATCACACCCTGTCCAGCACACCCACCTCACATCACCCTCCCCCACAGCAGTGCCAGATCTCATTGGTGGTACCGCCCCTGTCCACGCCGCGCAGTGTTGCCAGGTCGGTAATCGGAGTGCTAATTCACGCTACGGAATATTCAAAAGGCATAACATAGCAGTATAGCACCCTCCGCCCCCCCCGCCCCCAGCACTGTACACCTTCCTCTACACCGTATACTACACTGGGTTCCCGTGCTCCTCTAGTGACAGGCTCCTCTTAGTGCCAATTCTATGCCTCGCGGTGGTGCCAGTTCTCTTCTATCTCACAAGCAGTGTGCGTCCCCTCTCTCATTAGTGAAGGGGGAAAATGAGAGTCACTGTCTGCCACTGTTGCCAACTAGCTAGAAGGTGGGTGGGTGGGTCTCTCTCTCTCTCTCTCTCTCTCTCTCTCTCTCTCTCTCTGTGTGTGTGTGTGTGTGTGTGTGTGTGTGTGTTTCAGTCCACGCACACAACTGGAATTGACTTAATACATGTGCTTTGGTCTCTCTCTCTCTCTCTCTCTCTCTCTCTCTCTCTCTCTCTCTCTCTCTCTTAATTTCCTTGTCATATCCGTTTTCCAGGCCTTTAGCTCTCTTACGTCCCTCCTCCTCTTCCTCTACCTCCTCCTCCTCTTCTCCTCCTCCTCCTCCTCCTCCTCTTAAGCCGTCTCCTCTCCTTGTCTGAAATCACTACCAAGCCAGTCTCCCATTCACTCATTCTTTACATACATTGCTTCTGCGTATTCCTTTTATCCCTTTTTCTTTTCCCTGTGTTTAGTTCTTCAATCCTTTTTATTCCAGGCACTAATTCTCATTTACATTCATTGTGTCTATCTTTTCTTTTCCTTTGTTCTTTTATTCGTATTCGTTAAGTTGGGTTGCGTTTTCTGTGTAATTTACTTGTGTGTGTGTGTGTGTGTGTGTGTGTGTGTGTGTGTGTTTGTTTTACGTTATTTGAGTCGTATCATCATTTTGGGGGAGAAGGTTGTTTACTTTCATCTTTTCTTTTTTTTTTTTTCCTTTATCCCTTCCTTTATCTTTTATTGTGTATCTTTTTCTCTCTTTTTCTCCTGTTTTACCTTCATATTTTCTTTTTTTATCCTTTTATCCCTTCTTTTATCTTTTATTGTTTATTTTTTCTCTCTTTTTTTATCAATTGTTTTACCTTCATCTTTTCTTTCTTATCCTTTTATCCCGCCTTTTATCATTTACTGTTTTAGCTTTTTTCTCTCTTCTTTTCTGGCAACAATTACTTAATACGCATTTTTGTCACCGTCATTCATTCACAGTCGCTATTGAACAGTATACAGTGGAAATTCAAGTGGCTATCAATTTATTCAGTATGTGTGTGTGTGTGTGTGTGTGTGTGTGTGTGTGTGTGTGTGTGTGTGTGTGTGTGTGTGTGTGTGTGGCTGCGGTCGTTAAAACTTATCCTTCTTCTCTTGACACTCGAAACTCCTTTTGGAAACTTTCCCTTCCCGCCTCTTCCATCATTCCTCGTCGGGAACAGGTATTGCTGCAAATTGAGACGATTTTCAACTGTTCTCTAGTGCAACTCTTCCGTCTTCTTGCGATTTGGTAGGAAATTATCATCATTGTTATCATTATCATTATTATCATCACTGGCGCTGAAACTCTTGAATTATTCTACCAAATGAAACACCACTGAACACTTTCATTTAAAACAAACGAAAAAAAAAATATTCCTCTTGTATGGCTGTGCGAGTGTGGTATTTGTCTCTTAATTACGGTTTGATAACAACTCTGCGTGTATGTTGAATGTTGTGACGCGTTCCAAACATTCGCAGACAGGTTCACACACGAGTTCTGTTCACATATTCACGAACCATTGCACTGAGGCGTTGTGTGGTGCTGGTGTGGCTGGTGGTCAGAGAAACGTTACTGGATTCATGTAAAGTTTGTCGTTTTAATCTGAAATTGCAGGAAAAAAGTATTCTGTTATTTTTTTCTAATTTCCGGATTTAAGTGTTATGAGAAACTGGGTCACTTTCTGAAAAAAAAAAAAAAAAGAAAATGGATAAAGATTTCCAAACATTACATACACTAAAAACTATTACATTTCTTCTCTTTTTTTTTTTTTACCATTTTCTTATTTTTCCTTTCTATGGTTAACCCCTTCAGTACCATGACGCGTTACCATATCCATTCTGGTTAGTATTTGGTGATTTTACACAGCTTCAGATTAAAATAGTGGAGACTCTGACCATTAATCATCTGACCTCCATACACCCTTCCTAATGTCAATAAAATGGTCTAATCGTACACGAATCTCAAGGTAAAAATGTGTCCAGTATTGAAAGGCTTAAAGAAAGAGTTGACGTATTGTTCTTAGTGGTGCTAAGTGTTGTTTAACGCAGTCAAATGATTATTCAAACTTGTTCCACTCACCCACACCTTACCTAATTTATTTTTGCCTATTCCCTTTCTACGCAGATGTAATGTATTCTGTTATATTTTCACGCAATAGTAGAGGGCCAAACACCACGTGGGAAAAGAGATAGATAGATAGATAGATAGATAGATAGATAGATAGATAGGTAGATGCAGATAAATAGATAGATGCATGCATACATACATACACACATACATACATACGTAGATATAGAGAGATAGATAAATAGATAGATAAACAGATAGATAGATAAAGAGAGAGAGAGAGAGAGAGAGAGAGAGAGAGAGAGAGAGAGAGAGAGAGAGAGAGAGAGAGAGAGAGAGAAAGTTATATTTTCATCCCTATTTATAGAAAACGAACCTGTCTAAATCCCACTAACTATTCAGGTTTATGTAAGCTTAAACTGAATGTGAATCAGACAAGAAATATTGCTTAAAAACAGCCATAAAAGTGAATAAAAATGTCGGTCATCAGGTCAGCCTTTACTTATTAACGGAGCCAAGAGAGAAAAAAAAAATAGTTGCCCGGTAGACTATATCGCTTTAAAGATGATGAAAAACTGTTATCTGTCTACCACGATGTTAATAAATGCTAATCTATAAAGACATTAATACCCTTCACTGCGGCTAAGGTGACTCCCCCTCTTCTTCTTCCTCCTCCTCCTTCTTCTCTACCTCCCTCTCCTTTTCCTCCTTTTCTTCCTCCTTCTCTTCTTCCTCATTTTCTTTCTCCTTTTTCTCCTCCTCCCTGTTCATCCTTTTCATCGTTCTCCTTCTTCTCCTTCTCCTCCTCCTCCTCCTTGTACTTCTCCTTTTTCTTTTCCTCCTCCTCCTCCTCATCCTTGCTGTCCTTTTTCCTCTAGCTACTAAAATCTATATTACTACTACTACTACTACTACTACTACTACTACTACTACTATTACTATCACCATCAGCAGTCTTGTTCAAAAGTAAATAGAGAGGAAGAAAGAAGAAAACCGGAGAAGATATATGAGTCAGTGGTAATGAATGCAATAGTTAAAGTATAAGAGTAAAATAGAATAGAACAAAATAAAAATATACAAAAGTGATACGATGCAGAAAAAAAAAAATAAAAGGGAAAAAGAAAATGACTTACTACCTGACGTGTACTAAATATTTCCAAATGTTTTCTTAATTTTCCACCAGATTTTCCAGCAAAGCAACTGCAAGGAAGGTTAATGAGTACAGGTGGCTTCTCATGTCCAGCTCCACTCAGGGAAAGGTAGCAGGTAATCACAGTTAATGGAGGAGCCAGCTTATAATCCAGGTGAGAGGGAGAGAGAAGAGAGAAAGACAGAAGTGAGAGTGGGAAAGGAGAGGAATGAAAAAGGAAATGGGATGCAGAAAGGATGAAAAATAACATAAGAGAAAATAAAGACAATATGAGGGGAAGGTGGATGGGTGAAGAGGGTGAAGTAAAGGCAATGCATGGCGGGGGGGGGAGGGAGGAGGGTGGAGGTCGAGGGGTAAGAAATACAAGAAAAATGGTATAAAACTAATTAAACTTTTTCCATCACAAAAGTTATTGAAGAAAACCATCCTTCCCTGCTCGGTATTTTTGAAAGATGAACTTCGGGCCTCATACAGGAAAGGAGGAGGAGGAGGAGGAGGAAGAGGAGGAGGAGGGGGAAGAAGAAGAAGAAGAAGAAGAAGAAGAAGAAGAAGAAGAAGAAGAAGAAGAAGAAGAAGAAGAAGAAGAAGAAGAAGAAGAAGAAGAAGAAGAAGAAGAAGAAGAAGAAGAAGAAGAAGAAGAAGAAGAAGAAGAAGAAGAAGAAGAAGAAGAAGAAGAAGAAGAAGAAGAAGAAGAAGAAGAAGAACAAGAAGAAGAAGAAGAAGAAGAAAAAGAGATGGTGAGGAGAGAGAGAGAGAGAGAGAGAGAGAGAGAGAGAGAGAGAGAGAGAGAGAGAGAGAGAGAGAGAGAGAGAGAGAGAGAGAGAGAGAGAGAGAGAGAGAGAGAGAGAGAGAGAGAGAGAGAGAGAGAGAGAGAGAGAGAGAGAGAGAGAGAGAGAGAGAGAGAGAGAGAGATATGGGAAATAATGTATGAAGATAAATCAATAAAGAAAATATAGGAGATAAGAAAGGTGAGAAAGAATGGAAGAAGGACAAATAAAGACGTATGAAGAAGAAAAAGAATTAAGAGAGCAAAGAATAAATAAGATAAATAGCAGAAATATAGAAAATAAGATGAAATAGCCAAGGATAAATTATAGATGTGGAAATAAAAATGAAAGAAAATGAAAAATAAATAATAAAAAAAGATAAATACACATGAAGAAAAATTACAATAAAAACAAAATTACAATAAAAACTGGAGTAAATGGAAATAAGAAAGAATGAAAACGTACAAAAAGTGAAGAATCAAGAGATAACAAAAGATACAGAGAAAGAAAAAAGTAAGAACATAAATGGAACAAGAAAAAGAGAGAAATGAAAGAACAGAAATGGAACAAGAAATGAGAGAGAGAGAGAGAGAGAGAGAGAGAGAGAGAGAGAGAGAGAAGAGAAAAGAAAACAAAGAATGTGATAAAACAAAGGAAAAATGAAAAGAGCTAAACGAGGTGAGAGAAAGTGAGAGAAAGAAAGAAAGGGAAGGAAAAAAAAAAGAAAATAGAAATACTTACTAGAAACAGACAGAAAAAAAGAACACACATACAAAATAAGAAAACAAAAGAAGCAACACTAACGACACAACTACGAAAAAAAGGGTTAAAAAAATAGAAACAGCTGTGCAGGTAAGAAAAAAGAAAACGGAGAAAAAAAAAACAAATAAAAACGGTCGGTCTTTTGTGACAACTGAGCCGTGAATGCGCTGGGAATTATATTTTTCTACTAAACCATTAACCCGAGTTGCATTTCAGTATTCAGTTAAGTCAGCCAGTTAACTCTCACTGATACATAACATTTTACACATTCTAGAGTACTTTTAGTGAATATCCTAGCGTGACTAAAAACAAATTAACTTCTTATTCTCTCATTCTCTGTCTCTGTCTGTCTGTCTGTCTGTCTCTCTCTCTCTCACTTCTGTGTTCATATTAACAACTTTTAGCACAAACCAGAGAGAGAGAGAGAGAGAGAGAGAGAGAGAGAGAGAGAGAGAGAGAGAGAGAGAGAGAGAGAGAGAGAGAGAGAGAGAGAGAGAGAGAGAGAGAGAGAGAGAGAGAGAGAGAATCAACATCATACGAAATATTCAAAATGCAACGTTATAATTATGAAGAGAAATGAGCCAAAATATTTACCTGACTGTTTTATCTTTTCAGTTTTTCTTTCTTGCTACATTACAAATTTATCGAAGTTTGATTTCAAAATACGAATCTTTCTGAAAATAAGAAAAATATTAGATAATTCAACGAAATACATCGAAATATGAATGAGATGTATGTAAAATGCCTTATTCCTTGTGCCTTATGTGTTTGTATATATTTGTATGTTGTTTCTGTGATTGATGTCTCTTAGTTTTGTGTATTTTTTTTTATCATTTATACCTTTGCTTTATCATTTATACTCCAGCTTGTAGCCATAGAGAACTTCACTTGTATACGGAAAATATAGGAATGTGACAAATTATCTTATCTTATCTTATCTTAAAATGCAAGTGGCTGTATTTTTTCTTCATTATACATATTTGTTTATAATGAAACTAACTTTGCGTGATGTATATAATTAGATATTACCACACTCACCACCACACAATCGACACTCACTTACCTGCTACCACTCAACACCACTCACTCTCTCATCACCACTCATCACCACTCAGCACCACCACCACTCATTCACCACTACCATCACTACCACACCACCACCACTCAACACCACTCACTCACTCATCACTCAACACCACTCAACACCACTACCACTACTGTTATCACTCACCATCAGTCACTCACCACTACCATCACCACCACACCACCACCACTCAACACCATTCACTCACTCATCACTCAACACCACTCAACACCACTACCACTACTGTTATCACTCACCATCACCACCACACCACCACCACTCAACACCACTCACTCACTCATCACTCAACACCACTCAACACCACTACCACTACTGTTATCACCACCACCAGTCACTCATTAAATATAATAGTGTGACAAATAAATAATCTTATCTTATCTTATCTTATCTTAAAATGCGAGTGGCTATATTTTTCCTTCATAATACATCTATATTTACCAGCACACGTATCAAAACTAACTTTACGTGATGGATGTGATTAAATGTTGTCCTCCAGAATAATTAATCGGAAAAATGACCAAGAAAAATAAGAAAATACTCAAAAAATAAAAAAAAGGAAAAAACAGAAAG
>NC_059277.1:8842269-8854769 GCF_017591435.1 Portunus trituberculatus
CCACCACCACCACTACCACCACCACCACCATCACCGCCGCCACCGCCACCACCACCATCACCGCCACCGCCACCACCACCATCAGTGCCCTTGCCAACCACACCACTCGCCCTCACACCAGCCATCTATTCCTCGCAAAAATAACACTCAGACCAACATCAAATCTTGTTTATTCCCTACACCGTGTGGCGCACAGCTCAACACCCACATAACCTAACCTAACCAAGATTACATACCATCACCTAACTAACACTGCATTCCTAACTAACCAACATTGCATACCATCACCTAGCTAACACTGCATTCCTAACTAACCAACATTGCAGACCATCGCTTAACTAACACTGCATTCCTAACTAACCAACATTGCATACCATCACCTAACTAACATTGCATTCCTAACTAACCAACATTGCATAATATTACTTAATTAACATTGCATTCCTAACTAACCAACATTGCAGACCATCGCCTAACTAACATTGCATTCCTAACTAACCAACATTGCATACCATCGCCTAACTAACACTGCATTCCTAACTAACCAACATTGCATACCATCACCTAGCTAACACTGCATTCCTAACTAACCAACATTGCAGACCATCGCTTAACTAACATTGCATTCCTAACTAACCAACATTGCAGACCATCGCCTAACTAACACTGCATACCATTATCTAACTAATACTCCCTACTCCACCTGTTCCTTGCATATCTTCCCTTTCTTACGCCTCTTCCTCTTCTTCTTGTCACCTCTCACTCTTACGAACACGCTAACTAACCAACATTACACACCATCATTGCATAACATCACCTATCAAACATTACTACTATTACCTATCTAACATTACTACCACTATCACCACCACCACTATCTCTACCACTACTACTGCTACTGCTACTACTACTACTCTTGCTACTACTACTACTACTATTAACATTGTATATCATTACCTAATAAGCACAACCTAAGCAGACTAACCTTATTTAATCTAACTAATCTTATCTAACAAAACACAAATTAACTCGAACCTGATTAACAAATATGACAGAAACTCAGCTAACGAACCTTACCTAACCTTAACTAACCTCACAAGTAATGTAACCTAACCTAACCTAACCTTATCTAACCTTCCCGGACCTCAATTCACCTAACTTTATCTAATCTAACCTTAATTAACTTGTAGACAGTGAATTGATCTGATTACTATTACTACTACTACTACTACTACTATTATTATTATTACTACTATCATTACTACTACTACTACTACTACTACTACTACTACTACTACTACTACTACCATTACTACTATTTACTACTATCACTACAACTACTACTACTACTACTACTTACAACAACGACAACATTAAGAACATCAACAATAATACAACCCCTACACCGCCACCATCATCACCACCACCATCACCACAACACACCACAAACACTTTCTCTGAAACACAAACAAGGAAGAGACTGAAAACACTTCTTAATCCTTTCCAATCAGTGCAGTGCCACCACCACCACCACCACCACCACCATCAATAACAACACTTCCTCTTTCCTCATCTTTCTCCATTTTTCCACATTTTTCCTCCTCTTTCCGTTGCTGCTGCTCCTTCTTTGCTTCTTCCTTCTTCTTTTCGTTATCCTGTCACATGTAACTAACTTTTTGTCCTCTCACTTCCTTCTTTCACTTCTCAGCTCTCACTTCCAACAAACTTTTCATTTATCACCTCCACCTGTTCCTTTCACATCTTCCCTTTCTTACGCCTCTCCCTCCTCTTGTCACCTCTCGCTCTTATGTGCACGATTTAACAGATGAGTAAGAGAAAAGAAGGGAAAAAACACACGTTTCTATGAAAAGAGAAGGCATGGCTTTTGATTCAAGGGATGAGAGGAGCTAGCCACGTAAATCCCTTGACCTATTCATGAAACTTCTCCCTATTCCTGCTGGCCATTTTTCTGATGACATCCCATTTTCTCTCACACAGCAGCGGAAGGAAAACGAACGTGAGATTTCTACGCTCCTCTTCTTCCTCGTTACACCTTCATCGCCTTCAGGAGGAAATGTCCTTCTTTCTTTTGGGCTTTAGTGTCACGATGGTCATTTTGGGAAGTGGTGAGTCGTGTAGTTTTAGGGTTTAAGGGTTTAAGGGTTTCAGGTATCTTGTGTACGATTCTTGTTTTTTTTTTTTGAGTTTTGATTGTTTTGACTACTGATGGAATTTCTCTTAAGGTTTGTGGGATTAAACACGTGTCTCTTGTTTTCCTTGTTTTTCTTTTTTTGCTCTTCTTTCTTTTAGTTCCTTCATCGTAATCTTCGTTGTAGTGGTCTTATTTTTCTTTTCTTTCCTCTCTTCTTTTTTCTTTCATTCCCTTTGACAGTTTTTCCTCGTTTCTTCTTTTCTATTTTCTTTGCTTCTTCTTCTTCTTCTTCTTCTTCTTCTTCTTCTTCTTCTTCTTTTTCTTCTTCTTCTTCCTTCCTTCCGGGTTTATTAAGGTCTTGGATATGTTGATCAATATTTGCCTTGTTTTCTTTTTCCTTTTCATATTCATCTCAGGAACCTTTTCTTCTTTCTTTCTTTCTTTCTTCTTTTAAGTTGCATCCTTTGATCGTTCACTTGTTATTCGCTGATTTTTCTTTATATTCTCTCTCTCTCTCTCTCTCTCTGGTACTTAGAAAACATGCCAATCTCTCTCTCTCTCTCTCTCTCTCTCTCTCTCTCTCTCTCTCTCTCTCTCTCTCTCTCTCTCTCTCTCTCTCTCTCTCTCTCTCTCTCTCTCTCTCTCTCTCTCTCTCTCTCTCTCTCTCTCTCTCTCTCTCTCAGTAAGATTAATAATGCACAGTATACATAATCACATTAATTTAATAATCTAAATGGTTTTCCTGGTACTTAGAAAACATGACAAGCTCTCTCTCTCTCTCTCTCTCTCTCTCTCTCTCTCTCTCTCTCTCTCTCTCTCTCTCTCTCTGGCTTACTCACCTGTTTACTAATACCTCACTCACTGTCCACCTACTCACCTGCCTCATCTCAGCTAATTACGGACCATCGCCACGGCACACTGTCTCACCTGTCAAAGAACACCTCCATTAATGATCAGGCACCAAATTCATCACAGTGGTAACTATTGATTTAGGGGTGGTGGTTGTGGTGGTGGTGGTGGTGGTGGTGGTGGTGGTGGAAAGAGTAGTGGTGGTGGTGATATTCCTTTTGGTGGAGTATTGCTGTGGTGTAGGTGACAGGAAGTAGTAGTAGTAATAGTAACAGCAGCAGTAGTAGTAGTAGTAGTAGTAGTAGTAGTAGTAGTAGTAGTAGTAGTAGTAGTAGTAGACATGGTAGTGGTGGTGGTGGTAGTAGTATCAGTAGCAGTGGAGTGGATATGACGGTGAATGTGGTGGTGGTGGTGGTTGGTGGTGGTGGTGGTGGTACTGGTGATTCACACTCATTTACCGAGCTAATCATTCCGCACATACGTGGAATATAAGCAGAACTAATTAGTATTTATGCTTTACATGAGTCTTTTGAGCATGAAAAATATGCTGATATCAAAATTATTTGAATAAAATCGTATTATTATAAATATTATTATTATTATTATTATTATTATTATTATTATTATTATTATTATTATTATTATTATTACTACTACTATTATTATTATTATTATTATTATTATTATTATTATTATTATTATTATTATTATTATTGTTATTATTATTATTATTATTATTATTGTCATTATTATACTATCAATAGCAGTAGTAGTAGTAGTAGTAGTAGAAACAACAAGAGAGGCTTTCTTATGCTGGTAGTGATTGTGATGGTGGTGGTGGTGGCGGTGGTGGTGGCGATGGGTGCGGCGGCGGCACATGGGGAGCAGGACAGCAATAGCAGCGAGCATTACACGACTCTTCACGTGAAACAATTTATGAAAGAGAAATCATGCTTGAAACACTTCCTTGATTATAACTGTCCATTTTTACCGCGTGTCTGATTCATTAGGTGCAATTCACACGCCGGCGGCACAGAGAGAGAGAGAGAGAGAGAGAGAGAGAGAGAGAGAGAGAGAGAGAGAGAGACTCATACAAACACACAGAAAGAACGTCGGGCATACAGACACACATACAGACAGACAGACAACATAACCAGGTATAAGTATACTGTAATATCTTATTCATACAGCCACATTTATTTTATCTAACTTTTGCAGCCATTTTCGCGTCCATTAATCTATTAATCTATAAATTATATATAATGACAAAAAGCCAGCTCTCTCTCTCTCTCTCTCTCTCTCTCTCTCTCTCTCTCTCTCTGTGTGTGTGTGTGTGTGTGTGTGTGTGTGTGTGTGTGTGTCTGTGTGTCTGTGTGTGTGTGTGTGTGTGTGTGTGTGTGTGTGTGTGTGTGTGTGTGTGTGTGTGTGTGTGTGTGTGTCTCTCTCTCTCTCTCTCTCTCTCTCTCTCTCTCTCTCTCTCTCTCTCTCTCTCTATCTATCTATCTATCTATCTATCTATCTGTGTGTGTGTGTGTGTGTGTGTGTGTGTGTGTGTGTGTGTGTGTGTGTGTGTGTGTGTGTGTGTGTGTGTGTGTGTGTGTGTGTGTGTGTGTGTGTGAGGAACAAAGCTGGCCTCATTTTAGCTTCTCTCATGTAGTAAATGTTTTTTTTAGGAAGCAACAAAGTAGCAAAACATTACGCCTTTTTTTGGGCCCGTTTTAGTGTTTTATGTGCATGAAAGTAATTACGATTAATGAGTAAGAGCTTAAGTAAATAAGTGTGGGTCCATATTCATGAGGAGAACTGCGCAGTAAACCCACGATAGAAGTGTAAATGAAAACTGATAAATAGGAACAAATATGCACTCAGGTAACATCAATAAGGAAACAAAAGCAAACACAACGAAACAAAAACAGATACTTACAAACAGATGAAAATAAGCACATAAACACAACCAGACAATGACAAACATGTAAACCAATAAAGACAAACAAAAACAAAAATAAAAATAAAACAGATGAACACAACCAAGTAAACAGGAACAGAACCACACAAACGCAAAGTAAACAAAACAGATAAACAGAAACACATAAACAAAACCAGATAAAACAGGCAGACAAACACAACACGAGCAAACACACACAAACACAAAAAAACACTAAATAAACGTAAATGATTAAACAAAAAGCAAAAAAAGCACACCCAGATCAAAAGAAACAGGTGAACATGACAAAGGTAAACACAACCAGGTAGTAGATCGTGAGAAAGTGAAGGTAATTAGTATCGAGGCTCGGCTCACCCATCTCGCGAGACAGGTAAAGTGGCTGAAGGTAATGGCCGCAATAAAGTCTGCGTCCAACCATTTACAACAGGTGAATGAGTGAACCAGGTGAGGGGTAATTAGTCTGCTTGTCATGCCGTGTCCCTGGTAACCTGCCCTCATTATCATGCCAGTTAGCAGTGAGGGGACCAGGGAGGGAAAGAGGGAGGGGAGAAGAGAAATAGGAAAAATAGAAAGTGAGGGTGAAGATGATAAAAAGGAAATAGGAAGGAAAATTAAGGAGGAAAGTAGGGAAATTTTAGGGAAAAGTGAAAGAAAAAGATAATGTGAAATCTAGGAGGAAAATCAAATGTGAAAATAAAAGGAAAAATTAAGGAAAAGTGATATGGAATGAAAGGGAAGTGAAGGGCAACAATAGGGAGAAGGTAGGGAAACAGAGGGGAAAAACGAGGGTGACTAATGAGGGAAGAGGAGGGGAAAGACATGTGACGCTGCAGGCGGTGTGAGGTGAGAGGGAAAATGAGGAGAGGTGATGCGGTAAGGAGTTAAGTAATGAAGTGAGGAAAAGAGCAGTGTGAAAAATGCAGCTTTTGTCATCTCGAAAGGCACTTCACTGATAGGACTGATAGGATTAGCTACCTTTTATGTTCTGCTTCGTTTTCTTTCATATTTTTTAGATAATTGTTTCTTTCTCATGACGTTTTCCTTTTTTTCTAATGTAGGAGTGAAAATACAATATGGTGGAAATGTAGCAGTGTTCTATTTGCTAATGGGAAATATTTCAAAAGGCATAAAACAAATACAGCTTATGTAGTGTAATAATAAAAACAGAAATGACATGATATGGTGTTTATGTAAGTATAAATGCACATGTTCCATCATTCTCTCTCTCTCTCTCTCTCTCTCTCTCTCTCTCTCTCTCTCTCTCTCTCTCTCTCTCTCTCTCAGTTTATCTACCCCTTTGTGTGTTTTCCTTATACAGATTTTTTTCTTCACTTCTTCCCCTCTTCACACACACACACACACACACACACACACACACACACACACACACACACACACACACACACACACAACTGAAAAAAAAAATGCGCTTGGTTCCACAATATTCGTTTTTCCAGTCTCTTTCCTTTTGTCTGTTTATTTATCTTTTATTTTACCCTCTTTTTATGTTATTTTTTTGTTCTCGCTTGTTCTTTTACACACACACACACACACACACACACACACACACACACACACACACACACACACACACACACTCTCACCTTTAATATACCTTGTGGCGTTAATTACTACTGATGAAAGCGTGACACAAAAAGTTCATCACACATAAAGATAATCACGATAACACGCTTTCACTTTCGCTTCCGGCGTTATCAAGTTGTCACTCCCGCGTTACTTTTCAAATTCAGTTCTGAGCTTTACGTGATCTCGTTAAAATTCCACCACATGCTTTCCACTCTCTTTCATCCATTTTTTCTTTATTTTGTGATTGATTTTTAGTCTTTGCCTTTTTCTTATCCTCTTTGTGGTCTTTGAGAATTGTCGTGTCAGAAAGTAGTGTTCTCGAATACTAGGCAAGTTCAAGATGACTACTGCTATTTGAACAGCATCCACCAGTATCTCAGTTTCGTAGTGTTCCTCTCTTATTTTGCTTTAGTATGATGGTCTTTATTATTCGTTACCTTTTACTGCTCGACTCCAGTTTATCTCCACGTCAGTCTTCTTTTCTTGGTCCAAACTTCCATCACTCTTCGTAGGCGTTCATCATTTATTTTACTTTCACACTTTCATTATCCTTCATCTCAGTTTTCACACATCCATCTTCAGCTGCGTCATCACTCTTTAATTTCCACTCTTCCACCTTCAATTTCAACTTTTGGCTTCAGTGTCAGCCTTGCAGTGTTGATTGAAATACTGCTTTTCAGCTTTTTATTTAGGGAGTATCAATTGAATAGGTTTTTTGTTATATTTTTATGGTCATTGTTCAGTCTCGATTCTTCTTAGTTCTTGTTCATGTTCTTTATCTTCTCCTCTTCCTCCTCCTTCTCCATATTTTTCTTATTTTCTCTTACCTAATCTCTTACTTTGTCTTCTTCTTCTTCTTCTTCTTCTTCTTCTTCTTCTTCTTCTTCTTCTTCTTCTCCTCCTCTTCCTCCTTCCCATATTCACGAAGATGATCCTCACTCGTCTCCTGAGTTCTATCCTCCTCTTCTCCACTCAAAGCTTCTCTCCAAAGTCGTCTTTTGTGCAGTTCCTCAACTCCCTCCTTGCCTCGTCTCTTCCTTTCTCCAGCACTCAGATCCATCATTCCTCTTCCCAGACACTGTTCATTCTGTTCAATGCGTCCATACTGTTATTACTGCCATTGGGATTTATAGGATTAGGCCAATTAATACATGAAAGGTGGAAATATGTAGGTTTGTTCACTAGAGGGACTGCCACGTGTAAGTCTAGTGGCTCTCATTTTGTGTCTTTGTGTTCAGTTTCCTTTACGCTTAACACACAAAACGAGTAGAATTCCAGTCCACCATCCGGTTTAAAATTTTTTTCCATGTAGTTGCTTAAAAGGAGAACCATCAACACAAACACCTACAAACTATTAAATTAAACAACTTTATTCCTTCTACCGTACTTATGTTACTTTTTTTGGAGTGGTATAAACAACAAGGCTTCTTTTTTCTTTCGTTTCTTTATTTATTTTACCCTCGAGCACCTACACACTTCCACACTATCAAATTGAACAACTTTTTCGTCATATTCTGTAGCTATTTTGAAGAGGAGAGTAGCATAAACACTGACTTTCTTCTTTACCCTTATCTTGACTCCTTAGTGTGTTAAGAGTACGCCTGTGGGACTTCTAGGACTTCCAGTAAGCAAGTCTCACATTCTGGAGTCCTGCATTTGAGCTGTGTACATCTGCGGCTCACAAAGGATCAACTGCTTCCCAATTTCCATCACCCTCATTGTGTCATGGGTTCGAGTCTCGAGAGTGTGGCCAATCCAGGGTAATGTGGAGAGGGATTAAGTGGGGGTGAGAGAGAATGGGAGAAGTGTGGAAGATCCTGGCACCAGATGTAGAGTGGTAGTGGTGGTGGTGGTGGTGGTGGTGGCAGGACATGACGGTGACCAGATGGCTTATGTTTCAAGCTCATTTTTCATCTGAAGCCTCGAGTAAAATGCTTCGTTCACTTCTAGTCTACTGGTGACTCGTAGGTTACATAATTTCTCCCATTCTTTGTCTCATTTCAGTCTTTTCCTTTTTATGGAAGAAGGGAAGCTGGCCAAAAGCATAAAAAAAAAAAAATATATATATATATATATATATATATATATATATATATATATATATATATATATATATATATATATATATATATATATATATATATATATATATATATATATATATATATATATTCATAACGAAAAAAAACAACAACTTGATTGCCAGTTCACTAAAAGGTTAGTAGAGTTAGCCGAAAATCTGAGAGAAATGTCTTGAAATTTCCCTCTTTAAAGAAGTCAAGTGGTAGGAAGATGGGAATACAGAAACAGGCAGGGAGTTCCAGAGTTTACCAGAGGAAGGTATGAATGATTAAAAGTACTGGTTAACTCTTGCATTAGAGAGATGGCAAGAATAGAGGTGAGAGGAAGAAAGCCTTGTACTTTTCTATATCTACTTGGGTTTAGTTTTCTCTTACTTTCTACAATTACTTGAGCTCAAATTTTAGTTTTTTACTTGTCTTAGCTATGTATTTTTTTTTTTTTTGATCATTTCGTAAGTCTATATCAGCATCTTTAATAATTTTCTAGGTTATGTAAAAGTCCCATATGTTACTTCCATCTCAGACTGACTCCCTACATATCCACACACTTCATATTCATTCTCTACCATCCATATTTGTGTGGGTCGTATAAATTGGAACTCCTACCTTACAATTTTCCAACACGCCGCGCACATTTCTAAAGGCACACGTCACATTCCACCACATAAAAGGGAAATTGTAAACCGATATGTCACGCCACTTAATATAATCTTGAATACCTTATTTTGTAGTAGAAGTGTGAATAGACCCCACACCTTAAAAACTTCAACTTCAACTAGAACACTCTACAAACATCGGAGGTCCTGAGCAACTCTACAGAACCTTCACGCACATTCCCTGCCATATACTACTGTAACTTATACCATACCATGACACTTCCTACCTGCTCATGTATCTTTAACTTCCAATGACTTGACTTATTTTAAGAGGGAGATTTCAAGACATTTACCCTTTATTTTGGCTAACTACAAGGCGACTGGCAACTAAGTGGGCCTTTTTTGTTTTTCGTTTTGTATCGCCCTTGGCCAGATTTGCCCTTCTTACGTACGCTGTGGTACAGTGGAACCATGCGTGCTTTGGGGTCCGAGGGGTCTCCAAGCGCAATGGTTCGAATCCTGTCCACTGTACGGGTGTAGGTTGGGCTTCCTCACTCAGGGGCAATGGTTTCCTAGCGGGTGGGCTTTGAGATAGGAGGTATCCCAAAAAGTATCCCCTTTAGACCATAAATTCCCGTGAAAAGCCCACATGGTATAAATAAAAAAAAAATAATAAACTTGAGCTGGACGGAACATGGCCCTGCACCCTCCTACACCCAGCTGGTCAGAGGACAGCTGTAGATAGACTCACTCCTTCGTTCCCAGTCAGATATTGCAAGGGATCAGATACCCCAATAGCGTCTTTGTGAGTCACCATAACACTCCATCGCTGAATCAGTCCACCAGAAACACCCTCAGAATATGGTATAATTTTCCTCACGGCCCCGTAAAAGCTCCTCAATCCCTTCCATTCCTATTCAGCAGCACTCTCCCTACATACACCCCAGCCAAAAATCCACACAAAATCCCTGGCTTTCAGTGTATCTCTCCCCCAGTGTCTCAGTTTCCAAGCACAGCGTTTCTCGTTGATATGAGAAGATTTCAGAGTTCAAGGGAAGGTGACTGAAAATAATAGCAGTAAATGAGGGTATGGATGAATGTCTCTCTCTCTCTCTCTCTCTCTCTCTCTCTCTCTCTCTCTGTCTCTCATTACCTCCTCGTCACCGCTCGTTTACAAGCTTCTCACTCTTGTTACACATTTTCTACACATGTCAGAGAGAGAGAGAGAGAGAGAGAGAGAGAGAGAGAGAGAGAGAGAGAGAGAGAGAGAGAGAGAGAGAGAGAGAGAGAGAGAGAGAGAGAATCAGACAAACAGACAAATGTAAAGACAAACAAGGACACGGTCAGAGATAAAGAGATATGGAGACACAAACAGAGACAGACAGACGAAAAAAAAAAAGAAAAGACGAAGATTTATGAAACGAAAATGCCAGATACTGAAACTAACGTGCATAAAAATAGACAGACAGACGAACAAACAAAGATAGACACAGAAACATGGACAGAGAGAGAGAGAGAGAGAGAGAGAGAGAGAGAGAGAGAGAGAGAGAGAGAGAGAGAGAGAGAGAGAGAGGACAAGGGAGGATAGTGAACCAGCACACACAAAAGAACAAACAGCCACTAGCCATTTAGCCAACAATGCAAGCACTCAAATCACTCAGCCAACCAGCCAGCCAATCAGCAAACGAGCAGCGAGAGGAAGGCGCATACAGATCCCAAAAATGCATGTCAGTTTGAAATAATAGTGATAAAAAACTAAAACTAAAACTGAATAAGAAATACTGGGAAAAATTGTAGGTGTTTTGAGATAATTGGTATGTAGAATTGAGAAGTCTTTAAGCCCTTCAGTACCATGACGCAATTTCATATTCATTCTGGTTACTATTTGGTGATTTTGTACAGCTTCAGAAACTCCTGTAGGGATTGAAATAGTGAAGACTGTGGACATTAATCTTCTGACCTCCCTAGACCCTTTCTAATGTCAATAAAATCGTCTAATCATATCCAAACTCAAGGTAGAAATGCGTTCCACTACTGAAGTGCTCAAAGTAAAGGTGCAATAGAAATAGGCTGGACATGGTGTAGTCTTTGAGAAATGCACCGTCAACTGAAAAAAAAAGAAAATGTATCGCTTAAAATATGAGAGGGAATGCATATATATATCTGAAAAAAAATGCACCACATCAAATAAAAATAAATAAATAATAAACAAAATCGGCAAAAAAACGAAAACCCCAGTAAACAGAAGCCGATCAATGCAAAAACACAAAAGAAAAACAGAAAAACCACAAAAAAAGGAGAAAACTGAAGGCAGTACAATAATGAACAAGAACAACAATGAACCACATGCCGAGTAATCCCCAAGAAGGACGTTGTTAACCCCTTCAGTACCATGACACGTTTGCATATTCACTCTGCTTACCATTTGGCAATTTTACACACCTCCAGAAACTCATGTGGGGGATACAAATAGTGAAGACTGTGGCCATTAATCTCCTGACCTCCATAGACCCTTGCTAATGTCAATAAAATTGTCTAATCGTACACAAATCTCAAGGCGAAAATATGTCCCAGCATTGAAGGAGTTAATCAATAATGGAATCAGAATAAGGACACTCGAAGTTGGGAATCAAATTTACAGGATCTTTGCCCCTGGAGTTAGAAGATTATGGATGGCACAGGGAGGGGAGGGAAAGGAAAAATAAGAGGGGAAGAGATGAAGGAATGAACGAAGGAGAGGAAATGAAAGGAGAAAAGGAAGATAGGAAAAAACACGAAAAGGAGAAAAAAAAATCGGATGGAGAAGGAGGAACAGCAAGAGGGATAAACTGAGGAAGAGGGAGAGAGACTGCAAGATGGAGAAGGAAGATGGAAGAATTAAGAAACAAGCTAAAAAGAATTGAAAGAGAACTGAAAGAATGGAAACAATAGAGAACATAAAACCACAGGAAACAGAAAGAAAAGAGATGAAAGAACGGGAAGAGGGTCAAAGAAGGATAATTAAGAAGTAAACAAGTGAAGAGGGGAATGAGGAGGGGAAGATTAAAAAGAAATAAACGAACGAAAGGATACTGAATAAAGAATGACAACAAAAATAAGAAAAATGAAAGAACGAGAGTAAAAAGGATAAAAGAAAGGATTAACAGGAGATAAGGCGAAAGAACAAATAAATGGAGAAATATAGAATAAAAGATAAGAGATAACAAAGAAAATAAGAATAAGAAAAAAATAATGCAATAACAAAGGAATGAAGACAAGAAGATTAAAAGGTAAATAAGTAAAAAAGGAAG
>NC_059277.1:8862269-8867269 GCF_017591435.1 Portunus trituberculatus
AACTCTTCCCAAAAACTGTATAATTTTATCCATCATAGAGTTAGCCAAAGTTAAAACGCCTCTGCTGAGTTTATACAGCAAATTCTCTGTTCTTTTGTCCTCTGAAAATGTCAATAGTAATTTTTCCAACAAATATACTAAGTTCTGTTTCACTTCCTCCTCCTCCCGTCTTGTTTGAAGGCCGGGAGGACGTTTTGGGGGCGGGAGGAGCGTTAGTGGCACTCTGTCTTGTTACCCTCCGCCCTTAAAAATTGTGGGAGAATCTACGCCAGCCAGTAAATTAGCCGGAAACCATTAGCCTTTTAATTAACTACTATGAATGTGTTTCCCATGCCCGCCATTATCACCTTATTACTAAAAGCCACCACCACCGCCATCACCGCCTCCATTAAGACCATCACTACTACTACTACTACTACCACTACTACTGCTACTACTACTACTACTTAAATAATCCCAGGTTTCAGAGCATCCGATTAGGTTAGCAATGAAGATGAAGCGAGAGAAGAGGAAGAGAAGAAAGGGAGGATATCAGAGAATTAGAGAGAGAGAGAGAGAGAGAGAGAGAGAGAGAGAGAGAGAGAGAGAGAGAGAGAGAGAGAGAGAGAGAGAGAATTAGATCAAGATAAACAGGGTGAAATGGGCCAGTTTCCTTCCTCCTTTGCTCTACTAAGCCTCCCTAGTAATGAGAACCACTATAACTGTCGCATCCACTACAAATATATACACGACCTCAATTGCACGCACGACTTGAGTTATAATGACATCAATTACGACAACACCAACGAAAACAATAACAGTAATAACAAGAGTAAAAATAACCCTACTACTACTACTACTACTACCACTACTACTACTACTACTACTACTACTACTACCGCCACTTCTAATATTACTACTACTACTACCACTACCCCTACTACTACTACTGCTACTACTACTACTACTACTACTACTACTACTACTACCACCACCATCACCAGAACCGCACACACCACCATCACTACCAACAAACATTGGTGATGATGATACTGTCTGTAGTAAACAGAAGAGAGAGAGAGAGAGAGAGAGAGAGAGAGAGAGAGAGAGAGAGAGAGAGAGAGAGAGAGAGAGAGAGAGAGAGAGAGAGAGAGAGAGAGAGAGAGAGAGAGAGAGAGAAGGTAAATGGAGGGAGAGAAGAGTCAAGGGAAGAGAGGAGAAGAGAAAGGAAGGGAATGGAAGGCAAGGCAAGCAAGGTTAGTGTATTTGTGAAGGCTAAGTACACGCAACACAGCCCAGGTATATTGACAGACAGAGAGACGTGAGGGGAGAGTGCTAAATGGCGGTGCGAGGGGAAGAGGGGACCAACAAAGGCGAACAGGAAAAGGAAGACTAGAAAGGGATGAGGAGAGCTGCATGGGGCAAAGGGAAAGAGGGGAAAGGGCTGAAAGGGGAAAGGGATGCCAGAATAACAGGATATGGAAGGGACTGGTTAGAAAAAAAGGGTATAAGAATGAAAGGAATTGAGGGGAGAGTGAAATATCTAGATGGAAAAGAAAGGGAGGAGAAGGAAAGGGACAAATTGAAGGTAGGGTAAAAGAGTGAGAGAACTGGGGAGGAGAAAGGAAAAAAAAAGGCAGATGAATGAAATTTGAAAGGAAAGTGAAATGTTTAGGAAAGGGAGAGAGAAAGAGGAAGAAATGCAAGGTAAGGTAAGGTAAGCTAAGAAGGAAAAGAGGAAAAAGAGAGAGCTGAGGAAGAAAAAATAAAACACAGGAAAGAACAGGTTAGGGAAATAAAAAAATGTGAAAAAATAAAGAAAGGAAGGCATAACACAAAAAATCAATAAAGTAATGAAATATAGGAAAGATAAGATAAATGGTAAAGGAAATTGAATGATGGAAAGGCAGGAATGGAAGGAATACATTGAGAAAAAAGGCACTTGAAAGCGAAATAGAGAAGACAGAAGATAACAAGAAGAGAGACGAACAGAGAGCAAACACAAGAGAAAGAGAAGAAATTGCACAAGGAAAAGAAAAGAAGGAGGGAAAGTAATAAAGGAAAGGGCAACATTGGAAAAGAAGAAAGGAGTAAAGACAAAAAAGAAAATAAATATATTGTAGAGAGAGGAAGGAATGGAAATGAGAGAAACAGGAGAAAGGGGAGGGAGGAGAGGGAGCTGGAGGGGAGAAGAGAGAGAAGGGAGGAGAGGAGATGATGGGAGGAAAGGTATCATGGTGTTGAGGATTAGTCATATCAAGTCCCCTCGGCCACCATGGTGCGTCAACAATGTAGGTCGTTGTAGAACACACACACACACACACACACACACACACACACACACACACACACACACACACACACACACACACACACACACACACACACACACACACACACACACACACACACACACACACACACAGGGACTAACGAGATGTGTGCTTATATTATTTTCCTTCCTCCATTGTTTTACTTTTCTTGAGAATTATGAAAAGAAAAGCAACAAGACAAAGTTTGCGGCACCGGGGAGAGGCGAGTCACGAGAGCAAATCAAGAAAACCATCAAAACAATAGGAAAAAAAAGACAAATGGAAGAATCAACACCACACACAAACACACCAACTCTCACTCTTACTCTCTCTCTCTCTTTCTCTCTCTCTCTGAACACCACACAAGAGAGACATGCATCTACTCACACATTCCTGGCATTGTTATGAGAGTGTCGTGGAGGTGAGAGCAACTACACCTCAGTTACTCCCCGAACAACAATCTAGCAACATTCACACCCTTAAAGACCAGGCAGGGAGCACGACACTCGCAACACACTCGTACCAGTTATCACTCAAAATGATACACCTTTTTCCCAAGCAACATAAGGTAAATATATGAATAAAAATAGAAATAAGTAGTGAATATTCCTCACTTAATTCTTTCACTGCTATTTGATACATCGTTCATTAATTAAAGACTGAGACATGTTTACGTGTTTTATAGCCATCTAAAATATCAAAAACTACGTAAAAATTGCAATATCTGTTCTTTTCAATACCATAATTTCTCGTAGATGCTTATAAAGAATCCTTGCATTAGTTACGGTGCCTCTTTTTACTGATTCATATTGATTCTTATCGAAGTGAAACAGTTAACCTACACGTACCAAGCAATGCCAGGATAAATTAAACCCTTCCCTACCCAAGGAACTCCTACACACACCTCGAAAGTTTCCCTGTATTACTTACGGTGATACTTTGCTGATTTTTACTGATTCTTATCGCAGTGGAACAGTTAACGTACACATATCAAGCAATACAAAGATAACTTCAGCTTTCCCCACCCAAGGAACTCCTACACACACCTCGCCAGTACCTTTTTTTCATGCAACACCCGCCACACCACCACACCACCACACCACAGCCACTCTGTCGTTCTCTCCTCGTTATCTACTTGTGTGTTTTACTGTATAACTTTCGCTATTACTGCCGTGGTCTCGAGTGGCTCTTTTTACACAAGGAGAGTCGCAATGTCCTAAGAAAAGTCCTGG
This sequence comes from Portunus trituberculatus, assembly GCF_017591435.1. Lineage (NCBI taxonomy): Eukaryota > Metazoa > Arthropoda > Malacostraca > Decapoda > Portunidae > Portunus > Portunus trituberculatus. Next base: position 8,865,793 of record NC_059277.1, read on the forward strand.
TCTTCGAAGTCCTCTGCCAGGTTCATAAATGGGCAAAAATTGGAGGGCTGGTAAAAGTACAAGAGGCGTGACTGGCACACCTTTGTGGTTCAGAGTCTTTGTGGTTCAGAGCTGTTACTCGATTCTTTTATGGTGGCACATTTTTTTTCCTCATAGTTGGCTTCAAATTTCTGACTTCTTTGTTTGATGTTGCTTCTTGAACATTTCTGTTAGCCGGAAAATGTGAAATATGTTTGCTTCTTTTTCTCTCTTTTTTTTTTTATTGAATGTTCATTAATAGTCTGTGTTGACAAAAGGTGGGCATGTTATGAAACAGAGTTGAGCTGTCATGGATCTTGTATATATGAGAAATTCTTCTTAACGTAGTAATTTTCATTATCAGCATATTATATCCTATATTTAGCTTCAGTATAGTAACTTATTACCTGTTTTAAATTACTAGTCAAAATCTACTCCACAGATGGTGAATCACAGGTATTCAGAAAGCGCCTCGAGTAGGTCAGCAGGCCCCTCGCAGCCTCCTTACTTCTTATGTTTTTATGTTCTGTCAAAGCCTCACATAAACAAGTCGTTAGTATCTGCACACGTTAGGCTCTTATTGTTGCAAAATATTTAAAGTCGAGCCGTCTTAATCTCACCTTCTTGTAGCTTTAAGGACCTTTAACTCAAGCGTCGTGAAGCAACATCGATAGTCGTAAAAGTGAGTGGCGTTGTTTTGACACTTTCCAAACACTCCTGGCCCAGTCTCTCTCTCTCTCCCTCCTCACGCTTCAGTAATAGCAATGAGGAAAGAAAGTTTTACGTTTTACGAGACATGAAAGTACGACAACTGAACTCATAAAGAAGAGGATGACTTTTGTTTTGCACTTTTCAGACAGTGACGTTAATATCACATGAAAAAAAGAACAGAAACAAGAAAGAGAAAAGCGGAGAGCATAATGTTCAGTATCACTTGAATTCGTATAAGAAAATGACTTTTTTTTTGTTCTCTTTTCGCAAACTTTTGACTCTCTTTTCACTGTCACTTAAAGTCAATTCAACACTAACGAAGATAACTACGAAATGAAAGCCAAAGAAAGGACACCAGAATAAGGAAAAAAAAGAAAGAAAAGAGAAACAAATCAGTAGATCATCAACGCGTCACACACACACACACACACACATAAAAAAAAAAAAAAAAAAAATGGTATTCTTTCTTTCTTACATTTTGCTTTCACCTGTCACTCATCTGCACACTTCTCTTTACCGCCTGACGTTTATGTAATTCCAGTAAAGAAAGAAAGAAATAGAAACATTCATGTGAGCGCCATACTGCAACACGTGAAGAGGGAAAACTCGTAAAAGTTCCCGTAAAAGAATAACAACTTCCTGGAAAAAGAAGGAAATAATAATAATAAAAAAAAAGCTTCGTTTGACGGGTATCGAACTCTGGGTCATCGGCCTCGGACAAGTCACCCTCAAGTTACCGACCCCCCGA
>NC_059277.1:8874769-8877269 GCF_017591435.1 Portunus trituberculatus
GTCAATAAACCGTTTATTCATTATGATTGGCCAGCAAGGCGGTGTGCTTCGACCAATGCGGTGCGGCGGGATTCGTGACGTCACTCTTATCCGTCTCATTGATATTCTGCTTAAAATTTCACAACCGTTCGAAGCTTCGGATAATGTGACTGTGTGTGTATGTGTGTGTGTGTTTGGTGGCATGGCGTGTGGTGGGATGACGTGTGTGTGTGGGGGATGGGGTATGACGTGTGTGTGTGTGTGTGTGTGTGTGTGTGTGTGTGTGTGTGTGTGTGTGTGTGAGAGAGAGAGAGAGAGAGAGAGAGAGAGAGAGAGAGAGAGAGAGAGAGAGAGAGAGAGAGAGAATAGATGAAGGGTGAAAGGATATAACACTATTAATACAACAACGAAAAATAGATACATGAAAATTAGATCAGAAATAATGAATAACAAATAAGAAAAAAACCCCGAAAGAATGAGTGAAAGAAGAAAGAATAACAAGAATACAAATGAAAAAAAAGCACGATAAGAAAAACTGTAGAAGAGAAAATAAGATGAAAAAGATGAATGCATGAATAGATGAAAAAAAAAATAAATATGCGAAGAGTGAAAGAAAGAAACGAAAAAAAACACCAAAGAAAGGGAAGTAAGAAGGAATGAAGACGTGGAAGGAGTAATGGAAGGAAGACGGGGAGGAAAGGGAGAGTAGACAGGCAGTACAAAGGTATTGATTGTTCTCTGACTGACTGACTGATTGACTTAATAACAGCAAGAATGGTGTCATAGGGCGCGCCACGGACGGACAGACGGACGGACATAGACATACAGACAGACAGACAGACAAATATACAGATAGAAAGACAAACAAACAGACAGACAGAAAGACAGACAGACAAACGGAGAACGAAAGAAAACAGAGACACACAAAAATACTGATAATATGAAAGATAGAGGAAAAAAAAGATAAACCACCAGCGAGAGAGAGAGAGAGAGAGAGAGAGAGAGAGAGAGAGAGAGAGAGAGTTGTTTATATAATATCCATGTTCACTCATTAGTTAAGGAGGCGGTGGCATAGTGGATAAGGTGGTGAGCGTGGGATCGGGCAGACGTGTACGCGTAGGTTCGAATCCCACCACGTACAGCCTTAAACACTTTGTCAAATGTCGAGTGGTTTAATGTTACCTACATATCACCATGATACCCAGGTTCTAGGTGGTTACACCTAAGATGATCTTCGGGGGTGATATGGGCCCTAAGATGGGTACCACTATAAATAAAATTGCCTGCGCCACTAATGGGAGGAAGCTGAAAAGCACTTCCGATACACTCTTCAAGTGTGCCTACAGGCGCTATAGGCCTCAACGTAAAAAAAAAAAGTTACTGCACCAGCATCGTTACCATGGCAACAGTAACTCACTTGCAAACACACATACTTCAAATATCTTCGAATATCTTACTTCATTATAAGACTCGTATTATGAAGTGCCTTGCTCTCTCGTAAGAACCAATTTCAGCGTCCACAGAATTGATTAAATAACTTCTTTGTCTTGCAATTTTCTATCAACGATACAAATATCTTAGTAAACTATCACTGGAATCGTAAAAAAAACTATTTGGGAAAGCTCAGTAACTTCATTCTCTATCTAACAATCAATGGAACTGTATAAATAAAAAAACTCGCTTCAAAACTCGTAATAACTTCCAATTCCCTACCAAACTATTATTTCCTATTAGACTATCAATGGTATCCTGGAAACTCAACTGGAGCCACTCAGATATTTCCATTCCCTATCAAACTATCACTGGAATCACGAAAACTCAATTGAGACAGCCAGTAATTTAATTTTCCTACCAAAGTATCACTGGAATAACGAAATCTCAATTAGAAAACCTCTGTAACTTTTTTCCTTACCAAACTACCATCAGTATCATAAAAACTCAATTAAAAACCTCACTAACTTTCATTCTCCATTAAACTATTACTGGTATGATAGAAACTCAATTATGAACAGGATTTAACCTCCATTCCCCAAAATTCAGTTGGTAACACTCACTTGCTTCCAATCCCCAATTAAACTATTACTGGTATGATGGAAACTCAATTGGTAACGCTCAGTAACCTTCATTCCTCGTTTAACTATCACTAGAATCACAAAAACTCAACTGCAAAAGCTCAGTAACTTCCAATCCCTATTAAATTACCACTGAAACCATGTAAAACCCCTTCAACATCTCCAGTAGCTTGCAGAGACGAGATGAGGCGGCGAAATATTTGAGAATGTGGTCTTGAATACGAGGGAGGCGAGACCAAAAACACAACAAACCTGCATCGTCAAGATAAGTGGCATAATTATTCATTTCCCAAGTCGTTCGTAAGATTAATGTCAGACGAGGAACCGGCAAGGCATAGCTGAGGAGGCTTTCTAGGGCTTTAAGTCTTTATTGTTCGATATGTAAAGAAGGAAAGGGAGGGAATGTATTCGTGTATTGTTGAAACTCTAATGGAAAAGTGATAATGAAG
>NC_059277.1:8882269-8902269 GCF_017591435.1 Portunus trituberculatus
TTCCTTTCAGTTATTTTACTTAGCACACCAACCTAGGCATACATTAAAATACAGTATCTTTTCTGCTTATCATTCTACACGAAACTGTATGTAACTGAGGATTTGAGGAGGAAACACATGCAAACATCAGAGAACAGCTTCTACTTAGCACACCAACTTAGATATACATTAGAATACAGTATCTTTCCTGCTTAGTATTCTCCAAGAAACTATAACTGAGGACATGAGGGAAGGCACATACAAACACCAGAGCTTTCCTTTCAATTATTCTATTTAGCACACCAACGTACACATATATCCCATAACACAACATCTATTCCCCTAGCGTGTGTGCAACTGAGGAAAGGCAGCGGTGGAAGCAATATTCCTGTCATGAGCCTTTAACTCTGCACGGCGAAGGAGTTCTTTGTTCCTCCCTTACTCATTAGTTCCTCAGCAAACTGGGCTAATTAAGTCTTTCAGGTGGGGATAACTACTCCTGCCTTGGATGTAATCTTGCCTGTGTGTCTTGCAGTCTGTGTATTGCCGGGAAGTCTCAATTCTTTATCACACGCCTGGTTAATTATTCCTACTACGCACTCTTCTTCTTTTCCTTCTCCTCCTTGTCGTTTATCATGCTCTTATTTTCATCTATTTTTTCATTTTAATTCTCTTGGTTAATTGTTGTTCTTATTCCCTTTTATTTCCTTCTTCCTACTACGTACTCTTCTTCCTCTTTTCTTTCTCCTCTTTGTCTTTCATCTTGCTTTATTTATATATTTTCATTCTACTTTTCTTGTTTGATTATTGCCCTTATTCCCTTTAATTTTTCTTTCTTTCCTTTGTCTTATTTCTTTTTTTTGTTTCTCTTCTTGTCATTCTTCTACTCGTCTTTCGCCTTCCCCTCATCTTCTTTTTCCTTCTCCTTCTCCTCCTCCTCCTCCTCCTCCTCCTCTTCCTCCTCCTCCTCGTTAGTGTCATATGATCTTCCTCCGGTGGTTTAATATCGATCGATCAATCTTTCCTCTTCTTACTCCTCCAACTCCTCCTCTTCCTCTTCCTCCTCCTCCTCCTCCTCCTCCTCACCTTTCTTTTTCTTCTTCGTATTCCTCCTACTTTTCCCACATCTTCTCCTACTCCTTCCCTTCCTCTCCTCCTCCTTCTCTTACTTTTTCTCTCCTAATTTGTACTCCTTTTTGTATTATTTTCATTATTCCTCGTTTGTCAATGCTACACCACTATCATTACAATCACAATAACACAAAGAACAACAACTACTACTACTACTGCTACTTCTGCTCCTTCTGCCTTCACCTCCCTCCTTATTAGCATTATCAGTATCAGCCCAGCCAGCCAGTCATGAAATTGCATAGAACTTACGCACTTCACGCCCACTCCCGCCTCCCGAGCCCCCTTTCCCGCGTGGTAGTGGCTCTTAACACATGCAATTATCCTTTGTTACTATTCCCTCAGCTCATTGCCTCGTTGTCTCTCGCAGAAGAAAGCTGTATTGGCGTGTGCATTTCAATTACTGGAAAGAGGGTGAGCGTTTATTTTCTCTCTCTCTGTCTCTGTGTCTCTGTCTGTGTGTCACTCTGTCTCTCTCTGCCTCTGTCTCTCTGTCTCTCTCTCTCTCTCTCTCTCTCTCTCTCTCTCTCTCTCTCTCTCTCTCTCTCTCTCTCTCTCTCTCTCTCTCTCTCTCTCTCTCTCTCTCTCGCAAAAACTATATTCTGAATTTTTTTGTTGTTAATCCTATACTGGGAAAGGAGTGAATTTTCTCTCTCTCTCTCTCTCTCTCTCTCTCTCTCTCTCTCTCTCTCTCTCTCTCTCTCTCTCTCTCTCTCTCTCTCTCTCTCTCTCTCTCTCTCTCTCTCTCTCTCTCTCTCTCTCTCTCTCTCTCTCTCTCTCTCTCTCTCTCTCTCTCTCTCTCTCTCTCTCTCTCACCACACCCTAAATCTTTTCCCCGCTTTTCTGTTTCTAAGAATGCCATTTTTTTTTCTTTCGCATTGTCAGCAGCACATTTGTAATACAAAACACGCCGGCCGTGAAAAACTCTCCACTGTAAATATGTGGTGCTGTTAATAATTTTGTCTCTGTGTTTCATTCAAATCCTCTCCCTTTGAGGCTTTGTCATTACTCGCAGAACAATTATTGTGTGAACTGCGCCTTTTGTTTGCGTTGATTGGATGGCTGTGTTCTGCATGTATGAATAAGGCACGAGTGATGTATTGGGTCACGTACAGGTGCCTTACATAAAGGTGTCATGTGGTACAAAGCAGTGAATGGTACAAGATAAAATATTTACTAGATAAGAACTTTCCTCTGTCACATTTCCAGTTCTCAGTTCATTTTCCCTTTCAAAAACAAAACGAAAAAAATAAATGGAATACGAGACAAACAAGACCTAATGTTGCGTGGCGTCGAAGGTTCATTAATAAGGGAAGCTGGTTAATTAACTACCTCGTTAGCGGGACGACCTGTGGACCTGAGGAGCAGCTGGGGATGATGGAATGACGGCAGGTGTTGTGGCCATCTGCGCTCCGAGACACTCCCAGGCCCCTCTCTGTGTTAGTACATTTTCCGAGTACCTTCACCCCTTCAGTACCATGACATTTTTATATTCATTCTGCTTAGTCTTTGGTGATTCTATACAGCTTTAGAAACTTATGTGGGGAATCAAAATAGTGAAGATTCTGGCCACTGATCTTCTGACCTACATAGACCCTTCCTAATGTCAATAAAATCGTCTAATCACACCCAAAAACTTATGGTAAAAATGTGTCCCTATACTGAAGAGGTTAACCCCTTGAATGCCGTCCGAGGCTGTTTTAGCAAGGTAATGTGGAATTTCAAGATATTAAATGAAGGAGATTGTAAGACTGTTCAATGTAAAAGAGGAGCAAAGTTTGAAGTCACCGTGGGAGAGTTGGATGGAAGGGATGTTGTATGAGAGTTGTATGACAGTTGAATGAGAGTTGAATAAGAGTTGTATGGAAGGGAAGTTGTATGAAGGGATCCAGGTAAGTGACAAAAGCTCCCAACTTCTTCACTCCCTTGTATTGCTTTCTATCTATTCCTATTTCTATGGATGGGTTAGTCGTACCATGGTCATCGTCAGCCTTTCATGGTTCCCCTGCAGGATGAAGGCTCCCAAATTTCCTCCACTCATCTCCATCACTGTTCCGTCTATTCCAGGTCAGCTCGGCAAAGTTTCAATTCTAATTTCTCCATAAGGCAGAGAATAAAGGATCTTGTTTTCTCTCCTTCGTTACTAAATATATTCTTATTATTTTATTTGATGTGAAATTTCATGATGATACTGATTTAGATGAACATGGGAAAAATGTTGTACTTATTATTATTTTAGATATGATGTATTATACTGCCTGTAATAATAATAATAATAATAATAATAATATACGGTTTATTGCTTTGGCAATGTAAAAAATTACACTGAAAATGCAGGGGGACATTAAAACAATGAACTGAAATGCTTAACCTAACTATGGATGTGTCTAACTTTGCCTGTCTGTTTATCTATCTGTCTGTTTATCTATCTACATCCGTTTCTCTCTCTCTCTCTCTCTCTCTCTCTCTCTCTCTCTCTCTCTCTCTCTCTCTCATTAACCGCTCATTTTCACACAGCAAAATCTGCATAATTTCCTTCCTTCCCTGCTAGTCTCGTTATCACAGCTCCTCCTCCTCCTCCTCCTCCTCCTCCTCCTCCTCCTCCTCCTCCTCCTCCTCCTCCTCCTCCTCCTCCTCCTCCTCCTCCTCCTCCTCCTCCTCCTCCTCCTCCTCCTACTCCTCCTCCTCCTCCTCCTCCTGCTCATACTCGCACTCTTTGAACCTTCTTTGTTTGTCTCTTTGTCTGTCTTCATTCTTCATAACAACTGAGCTTTCCACTCGTCTCATTGTTCCTCGCTGCCATTCCATTATTTCACCAAGTCTCCCACCAAATACTCGTTTTTCCGGCACTTTATCATGACTACGCAGCCTTCACTTCCTTATTCCCTATTCCCTTTTGAGCTTCCATTATCACCTGGTCTTGCTTTTCATCATTCACAGCGCGCCACTATTAGTCTCTTCCCTTCCCTTTCATTTCCCCTCCCGACCTCGCGCACAAATCGTCAAGCGGCGGTTGAGAAAAGTCATATACCTTAGATAATGACGTTTAGTTGCTTACCTGGAGCGAATCAGCACAAGTAACATCACGAAACTCTCGCCTTACAGGTCCACACACTCACCTGTAATTAAATAAAGGATGAAAATAAGAAACGTTGGATTTTAAAATGCAAATTAGCACAGTTAATATCAGGAAACTCTCTCCTCACAAGTCCACACACTCACCTGTAATAAAAAAAAAGGATGAAAAATGAGAAAAAATTAGATTCTAAAATGCAAAGTGGCTATACAAAGGGTTGAAAAGATTTATTGCTATATGAAAGTGAAATGGAAAGGTACATATTCATAGGACGGATATTTCTTTTGGTAATATTCCACGTAAATCATTCAAAGGTGGTCGCAATGCCATCACACCAGCGAAGGAGAGGGAAGGTGTCTTATTTTCCATACAAACTTCCCGGAGAACAGTTTCCCCTCGGAAGTACAATATTGACTCACCAAATCAACACACACAAGCAATATCATCGTTCACCAAGTCTCTCGTGTTTAGTCTAGTCTCACCTCTCTCTCTCTCTCTCTCTCTCTCTCGAATCACTTATTATCATTCCTCCTCCACCTATTCTCCTTTCCTACAATAATAATAACAGTAATAATAATAATAATAATAATAATAATAATAATAATAATAATAATAATAATAATAATAATAATAATAATAATAATAATAATCAACACCATTGGTTTTCCTCAGCTATACTACACAGACTAAGGAAAACATTTAAAAAAGCGTCACTCCTTCGATACTTTTCTGTATAAAGTGTTGCTGCGTCTTACGGTATAGCGAGGGAGGAAAAGGATACAAAAAATACATATAAGACTATTTTAGGTCAAAAGGAGTGTGGATGACGCGAGTGTAATCCAGCAGGAAGGTAGACTGCCACACCTGTCCGCTCGCTGATATACAGGTGTGTTTGGCAGGTAAAGAGAGGGTCAGGTAGGTGTGTGTGTGTGTGTGTGTGTGTGTGTGTGTGTGTGTGTGTGTGTGTGTGTGTGTGTGTGTGTGTGTGTGTGTGTGTGTGTGTGTGTGTGTGTGTGTGTGTGTGTGTGTGTGTGTGTGTGTGTGTGTGTGTGTGTGTGTGTAATTCATTACCACCACGGTCGTCTGCTGGTCACCCAGCCAGCTTTTCCCCATTACGGAGCGAGCTCAGAGCTCATAGACCGATCTTCGGGTAAAACTGAGACCACATCACATTCCACACATCGGGAAAGCGAGGCCACAACCCCTCGAGTTACATCCCGTACCTATTCACTGCTAGGTGGACAGGGATTGCACATTAAAAGGCTTGCCCATTTGCCTTGCCACTTCCCGTGATTCGAATCCGGATCCTCTCGGTTGTGAGACGAGCGTGCTAACCACTACACTACGCGGTGTGTGTGTGTGTGTGTGTGTGTGTGTGTGTGTGTGTGTGTGTGTGAGAGAGAGAAAGAGAGAGAGAGAGAGAGAGAGAGAGAGAGAGAGAGAGAGAGAGAGAGAGAGAGAGAGAGAGAGAGAGAGAGAGAGAGAGAGAGAGAGAGAGAGAGAGAGAGAGAGAGAGAGAGAGAGAGAGAGAGAGAGAGAGAGAGAGAGAGAGAGAGAGAGAGAGAGACGAAGACATATAGCCAAGCTGACAAACAAAGAGAGATAGATAACCAGCAGCAAAACAGGCACCCAGAAAGATATAGAGTGACAAGTAGATGGAAAGACAAAGATAAATAAAGAGAAACACAAAAATATGAAAGACTGAACGGGGGAAGGAAAGAAAGGCAAGCGATAAGAGACAAAAGGATCACCGGAAGATTACGTAACCAGAAAAATCATCTTTGGAATTATGATGCAAAATGAAAAATAAAAAAGATTGATGGCAAAAGTATATGAAAAAAAGAAAAAAATGAATGGACGACTGATATTAACTCTCTCTCTCTCTCTCTCTCTCTCTCTCTCTCTCTCTCTCTCTCTCTCATCACTGTAACATTCCTCGTTTATAAACAATGCATGGAGAGAGAGAGAGAGAGAGAGAGAGAGAGAGAGAGAGAGAGAGAGAGAGAGAGAGAGAGAGAGAGAGAGAGAGAGAGAGAGAGAGAGAGAGAGAGAGAGAGAGAGAGAGAGAGAGAGAGAGAGAGAGAGAGAGAGAGAGAGAGAGATTATACGTGGAAGGGAGAAGAGGAGAGGGTAGATAAACAGAACAGGTGGAAAGGGGTGATATGTAGGGCAGGAGGCGAGTGGAATGGAAGGTAAGGGGAGAAGAGGTATTAATAAATGTATACACCTGAAGATAATAGGAAACTGTGCTCCATATACCCACCTTTTGCTGCTACTGTGAATCTGACTGTGTGGATGCAATTAATCTGAATGAAGTGTGTGTGTGTGTGTGTGTGTGTGTGTGTGTGTGTGTGTGTGTGTGTGTGTGTGTGTGTGTGTGTATTGATCAAACAAGTGAAAAGTTTTATTAACCCTACAAATTTCAAAACAACTCAAATTGGAAAATAAAATATATATGAAAATAAAATGATAGAAATGGCGAATCAAATAACAAAAAAAAAATAAATAAATAAATAAAATTGGACAAGGATACGAAAATTACATTCCAGATTGAAAAATAAACAAACAAAAGGCGTATTTTGAAAGAAACACATATCCTCGTTTTACAAAGACACTAACACAATATTACCAAACATCTCGCTACATTATTTTCAGTTCATCACCACCATAAACAACAACAACAGCAACAACAACAACAACAACAACTTCTGCACGACAAATAAACCCTTGAAACTCCCATCTCTCTTTCTCTCTCTCTCTCTCTCTCTCTCTCTCTCTCTCTCTCTCAGGTAATGGCAGCCAATGGTTCAGTAACAGGTGCTTCATCTCGGCACTAATATGGAGTCCTTTCTGTCGTGTGAGTGAAAAAGTCTTGAGAAATGGAGGCGTGTTTGCATAATAATCTCTCTCTCTCTCTCTCTCTCTCTCTCTCTCTCTCTCTCTCTCTCTCTCTCTCTCTCTCTCTCTCTCTCTCTCTCTCTCTCTCTCTCTCTCTCTCTCTCTCTCTCTCTCTCTCTCTCTCTCTCTCTCTCTCTCTCTCTCTCTCTCTCTCACACACACTCTCTCTCGGCCACACCCTTACCACCTACACTAATAACACCAATTAACACACTTCTTCCTTCTCTTCTCCCTCTCTCTCCTATCGTCCGTCTCCCCTCTCCCTCTCTCTCCCTTATCCCCCTCTCCCATCACTTTCATCCACACTCACTCTCCTTCCAGTTCGGTGTTTCATTCTCTCTCTCTCCTTTATTCCTCCTTTACCTTCCTTTTCTTACGAGTGTTCCCTTCTTCCTTTTCCTATTCCATTGATTCTCTCCCACTCCCCTTTGCTGTAGAAAAAAGAGCCTCTTCTCTCTCTCTCTCTCTCTCTCTCTATATTGTTTTCCCCTCACTTGCTATACTAAAACTCTGTAATACACACACACACATCCACCCACACACACACACACACACACACACACACACACACACACACACACACACACACACACACACACACGTGCAGTTTCTCAGGTATATTTTCCCCTCGTTTCGCTATTCTGAATTATCATTGCTTGTATTTAATGCGATATTTCATGTTTTATTTTGATGGGCTGGAGATAAAAATGAAAACTCAAAATTGATAAGCGCGTTTGGTATCGAGATTAAGGTTTTCGATCGCCAAAGAGCTCCGCGAAGCTTGAAAAAAAACAATGAGAACTCCAATATGATAAGCGCATTTGGTATCGAGATTAAGGTTTTCGATCGCCCAAAGCTCCGCGAAGGTTGAAATCTGCAAGGAAACGGAAAGCCAAGGACGGAAAAAAAAGTTACATGGAAAGTTTTAAAGGTGAAAGTTTCATCTATCTGAAGGAAATGCGGAATACGTATGACTCTCTATGCTTACTTTCTCACTGGCTTAGCGGCTCACTGGCTTACTGGTTCACTGGCTTACTCGGCTTTCTTGCACGATAAGTAAACTGCAAGATAGGGATGAAAGTTCACGTGGATTATCAAGTCTGAGTAGATTAGAATTTCAGAGTTAAGCGTATTTTGAAAACATTTCCCCGCCTTATCTCTTTAAATTTTAGGCTCTCATTAGTGGTGATTGCGGTTTTCATGGGTGTTTTCATTAACCAGGCAGAGTTCAGCAAGTATTCTGCGTCATTAGTAAGGGAAATACGCGAGAGAGATCAGCTAGTCACCTCTGTGGCTTTTGAAAACAGTGATGATGAGGGAACAAAGGGATTAAGAATACGAGACTGGGAGGGAGTGGGAGGGAGGATCCTAAGTCCATATCCAGGCCAGCCAAGTTTTAGAGTTTATAATTAAGTTAAGGAAGTAATATCATAGGTTCCTTTTTACATAAATATTTTTTAGGAGTAAGGTAAAGGAGGAGAAAAGTCTTAATTGGTGTGTGTACTGGTCCCTCTGTGCGTGTGTGTGTGTGTGTGTGTGTGTGTGTGTGTGTGTGTGTGTGTGTGTGTGTGTGTGTGTGTGTGTGTGTGTGTTTAGTATTTCATGGTGGTGCTTGAGGCAAGTTTGTTGATACTGCGACCTCTTTCGTTTTGATTATCTTGTTTTGACTGTTTTTATTGGTCTTGTCTTTTCTTCATTGCCGTCGTCGTCGTTGTATCGGCAGTGGCAGCAGTACCACCACCACCACCGCCACCACTATCAGTAGTAGTACTAGTAGTAGTAGTAGTAGTAGTAGTAGTAGTAGTAGTATCATTATTATTATTATTATTATTATTATTAGCAGTAGTAGTAGTAGCAGTAGTAGCAGTAGTAGCAGTAGTAGTAGCACTCAGCAGTAGCAGTTCAGTAGTAGCAGCAGCAGCAGTAGCAGCAGCAGCAGCAGCAGCAGCAGCAGCAGCAGCAGCAGCAGCAGCAGCAGCAGCAGCAGCAGCAGCAGCAGCAGCAGCAGCAGCAGCAGCAGCAGCAGTAGCAGCAGCAGCAGCAGCAGCAGCAGCAGCAGCAGCAGCAGCAGCAGCAGCAGCAGTGGCAGCAGTAGCAGCAGCAGCAGCAGCAGCAGCAGTAGCAGCAGCAGCAGCAGCAGCAGCAGTAGTAGTAGTAGTAGTAGTAATAGCAGTAGTAGTAGTAGTAGTTAGTAGTGCGGTCATCTCCAGACAACACACCACCACCACCACCACCACCACCAGCCATCATAATCACCTCAGTCATCATCATAACCATGAAAGGACCAGCGGGACATCTGGCTCTCACTGCCTCGCTCATTCCCACTTGCCTATTGAAATTCGCCTCAAGTACAGCCACTCCAGCCAACATTTTTACCCCCGGCCAAAAACTCCCCTGGCCAGGCACGGTGTATGCAAAGCAGCCTCTCGTAAAATTATATCAACCACCTTGAGCTGCCGGCGGTGCAACGCGTGCTGGCGGGGAGGAAGGTGTAGGAATGACATTACACGGGTGAAAATTAACTCTTCTTTTCTCTTATTTGATATATTAATAAAATAGAATAAAAAGATAAGTAAAAATAGAAAGTAGGGAAAGAATAGTTATGCATTTCGACTTTAGTAGAGAAGGGTCTAGGAAAAATATTGAAAAAGGAGGTCAGTAATAGCAAAGCAATGGAACAGAAGTTAACGAAAGCGAGCTAATCACTTTGGCATTTGGCTTAAGAACCTCTACACTCCACCACCTCCTGAGAAAGTAAAGTTTAATCTCGTGAGGAAAAAAAATAAACTATTTTACTCATTCGTAACGAAAAAAAGAGGCAAAATTAACTACTTTCATTCATTACTAAAAGCGAAAGAAATTAACCCATCTTGAAATTTTGCTAAGGAATAAAAACAACAAACCGTGTGAGGGAAAGATTAGAAACACTGCTCTATATAGACAAAGAAAAGGAGGAGGAAGGTAAGGAAGACTCTGAGCAGTTTACCGTCTCACACAGGATCCAGAGTGAAAGAGCCACCAGGAATAAAGAAGAAACACAAACCAAGAAAGAATTAAAAGTTACGGAAAGTGAACCAAGAAAAAGCCAGTTAAGCACTTTGATCTCCCTCTAAGAAGCCGCAAGTCTCAAACGGCTTAAGGAAAACGGAAATCCTGTAAGGTACTTTTGGCTCTCACTCAAAAGAAGCAAGTTTATTTCGCCGTAATCTTACATTATCTTAGTTTTCCCTTCCTTCAAAACTTCCCCCTAGTAACTTTTATCCAGGTGGGGAGGAGAACAAACAGGGGGAAAGGTAAAGTACGAGAGTCTTCGTACTCAACCTCGTAATTCTTAAACGGTTTGGGTTCTCGAGGGAACTATTTGCAGAAGCTACGGAGATGATTCGTCAGCCGCTCTCGCAGACTCTCTCTACAGACTGATGCTGCATTGCTTTTAGAACACAAGATCATAGGTGCATAGGAAAAAGAGGGAAGCTGTAAGAGGTTGTTAGGTCTACACGTGGCAGTCCCTGTATAAGCAAAAGCTATTTAATTCCATCTATCATCCCCATTTTATCAAACTATTACTAGAATCATTCACATCTTTGAACATATAAAAACGATCGATTACTTCGTGTTGATTAAGTACATTAAAAACAACATATCTAAAGTTTTACCAAAGAAATTAGCAACTCTACCTCTAAGTAATCAGTGCCGTGTAAGACGGAAAAAACTAAGAATCATACACTTTTTCGAAAACACACACAGGAGAGCCCGTGAAATCCTAGTCAATGTAGTCAAACTTACACAATTAAACTTTAAAGAATGAAATTAGCAACACTAACGTCACCAAGAAAGCCTTACTCTTTAACTTGAAATATAAAAACACGAGAACAATAACTCCCTGCCTGTGTTTGTATTCCCAGCTTCCTATGATTTGACTTCGTTCAAGAGGGAGGTTTTAAGACATTCATCTCTGTCGTTTGGCTAACTCTATCAGATCTTTAAGGAGACTGGCGGCAGAGTTGGCCTTATTTTTTTTTATTACCCTTGGTGGGTTTTCCCCTCTTACACAAAAAAATACAAATCCTCGAAGACTCAAACACATTCCACTAAATCCTCTCAAATGTGGACAAAACTAGTCTCGAAACTTAAAGACATTACCAGCACCACCAGGAAACGAGACACCTTGAAGTACCCGCTGCCTTCCAGAAAACTGAGAATACGCTGGACTTCTCTCGTGAAAGTGTTCAAAGCTTTACGCGACGAGCTGAAGGAAATCAAAGACACGCAAGAAGGTCTCCAGGAAGCTGAGGTTAAGGAGAAAGACTCGTAAGCAAAGGGGAAAGAAGAGCGTACGCCGAGCTGTCTTCCCTCTCCGCCCACTGCGTTTATCTGCATTTTCAGCGAGATGGTGCGAAAATAAAACAGTGCGAAGCTGAAATATGAGCCGTATAAGGTTAATAGCGAGACATCCACGAAATTACACTCACTTTTTGCCGTCTGCTAAATTACAGGCGCTTTCAGAGTAACTACCGGAGCGTTATTTTCAGGAAGGACATATTTTGGTAATTAATAGAATGTGAAAAAAAAATAGTGGGTTTGTTATCTAAAGGCAAAATATGTTTCATAATTCCAGGAATAAAGAAAAAGAAGCAAATAAGCCTCTTTAATTCCAAGCTAGAGTTATTGGGTGATTTAAACTATGTGGAAGGAATTTATGAGTGAAAAAAGTGAACAATGGAGCGAATTAAACGAAAAATAACACCAAAATGAAACTACCGCCATGAAAGTAATACACCACTTCACCAAAACAATTCACTCGCAGAGAAAAATAAATAATAGTAGCAATAAAAAGTAAGTAAAGAAACAAAAGGAAGAACATCGCAATTTTCCTACTACAGGCCGACTTCTAAGGAAAACATCAATTAGAAAGAACCTTTTTGTACAAGAAAGGAAAACTGATATCACAAAAAAAAAAAAACAATAAAGTTTGAGTTGTTCAATTAAAAAGAAGAAAACGGACACACACACACACACACACACACACACACACACAGAGAGAGAGAGAGAGAGAGAGAGAGAGAGAGAGAGAGAGAGAGAGAGAGAGAGAGAGAGAGAGAGAGAGAGAGAGAGAGAGAGAGAGAGAGAGAGAGAGAGAGAGAGAGAGAGAGAGAGAGAGGTCCATCTGCAGGAAATATTAACCTTGTTTGTCCGGAAACGAGTCGGCTTTGGAGAGACTAAACTCAACATTAAGGGAGGAAAGATGCGAGTCAGGGGAGAGGAGAAGAAAGGAGAGACGGGAGAGAAGAGATAATGGAGGCAGTAGAGGTGTGAGAGGGGGAGAGAGAGAGAGAGAGGGAGGAGGGAGAGGAGAGAGCAAGAGAGGAAGGTGGGAGGAATTGAGTATTATAAAAGCAAGAACATTGAGAGAGAGAGAGAGAGAGAGAGAGAGAGAGAGAGAGAGAGAGAGAGAGAGAGAGAGAGAGAGAGAGAGAGAGAGAGAGAGAGAGAGAGAGAGAGAGAGAGAGAGAGAGAGAGAGAGAGAGAGAGACAGAGAGACCGACAGACAGACACATAGACCGACAGACAGAGGAGCAAAGACACGAGAAAGAGATAAGAGAAGAACATAAGGTTATTGATACGATACGATACAGAGTTATTTCTTACACTTGACCTTATTTATCCCTCATCGTCATTACGAGTCAAGTTATGAGTCAGTCGCCATATTAGGAAGCAGGGCAAGGCTACGGAGAAGTTAGTTTATAGTGGCAAATTAAGAAGCTTTTGTGCTCGATGTGAGAGGAGAAGAGGAGGTGCCATAATAGAAAGAGGGTCCGGGTGCCAAGAAGTATATCGTAGACCCGCTGACGTAGAGGATAGGCTGGCACTGCGCGGGCAAAGTGGCACTCTACATAGCCAGACGTCGTGACCCTGCCTCTGCATCCACTTGATAATGTCACTTCCTCTCCAACTCCTCTTGTTTCTCCTCCTCTTATATCCATCTCCCTCTTTCTCTTCTTTCCCCTGCTCTCTTCCTTGTCTTCTTCTCCTTTCTCATCCTTCTCCTTTTCGTTGTTTTCATTTTCTTTCATCCTCCTCTTGCTTCTCTTCTTCTTTTTCCTCTGCTTTTTTTCCCATTTTTTTCTTCTCTGGTTCTTTTGTTGCTGTTCATTGCTGTTCTTTACCTCTTTTCTTGTTCTTGTTATTTATGTCCTCTCCTTTTCCTCTTCCTTCTTCTCCTCTTCCTTCTTCTTTTCTTTTCTATTTCTTTAATTCTTGTTCATTTCAGTCTTGTATTCCTTTTCTCTGTTCTTCGTTTTCTTGATCTCCTCCTCCTCCTCCTCCTCCTCCTCCTCCTCCTCCTCCTCCTTCTCCTTCTCCTTTTCCTCCTCCTCCTCCTCTTTCTCCTCTTCCTCCTCCACCTCCTCCTTCTCCTCCTAGTGCCGCAATGACAACACCAATGTGACTTTTCCTTGAAGACAAATACACAAGGCAAACACACATGAATTTCCACAGGTTTTCAAAGCGCATCTATCAAGAGGCAAGGTGAATAAAGGCGGGAAGGAGACAGGATGGGACAGGGAGAGGGAAGGGAAGGGGAAGGGAAGGGGAAGGGAGGGGAAGTGGGAGGCAGTTGCTGTTGGACAAACGACACACAATCTTGGCACCTTCTTCTCCCCTCCGGCCTGTGTCCCTGAAGGCTTGAATTGTCACGAAAACGCTACCTATTGTGACCCTTAAGACACACACACACACACACACACACACACACACACTTGAGCCATCAGAGGCTTAATAATATACATGATAATTTACTCCTGTGAAAGATTTATATTGGTATTATGAAGGGTGAAATATGGCGAGGGAGTATTTCAGGAGAGGCGGTGTGTTTCCTCGTCATTGTGTGCCTGGCGGGGAGGAAGCGAGAGGGAGTGAGAGGGAGTAGGAGGGATAGAGCTGACTTCACCTAATCGTATGTTTTAGCGCCATTGTGTTCTAAGCCTGTCTATTGCAACAAGGCGGGAGTGTTCAAGTATGCGAGGGAGCAGGACAGACTTCTTTATTGGGGTTTTAAAAATAGTGTTTATTAAGAGTTTCGGGCGCCAAAATTCCACCCAAGGGAGATAAGACATGACATACTCCCGGGTAGCTTTCCCGGGCGCCGTTAGAGTGATGGGGCGAGGAGAGAGAACAGCGTGCCCCTTCCCTCACCCACCGCCGCTACTCCATCGCTTACTTCCCCCGCTTACAACCATTATAATGCTCCCATTTCCCCAACTGCGACCCGATGCACGCCAGACACACAAGGCAAAAGTAGCAGATTGAGTCTCTTTACTACAGATCGTCGGGTGCGGGGCGCTGGGAGGGAGCCAAAGGGAGTCCAATGCTACTACTACAAGGGTTATCGACTGCAAACTGAGCTTCGTGTTCTCAAACACTTCTGTACTTCACCTCCACTATTTTAAAATGCTATATTTACATTTACTTCAGTTTTTTTTAAAGATGTTTTTACTTTTCTAGAGACAGATTGATAAGTTTTCTACATTATTAATGGGATAAACGCTCTCGAAAACCCCGCTAGTCATCTCTGTGGTCTTGGAAAATATTCGTGGTGAGAGAGAAGAGCGTTTCTGATTACAGGTATGAGTGGTGGTATGGTATGGTATGGTATGGTATAGTATGGCACGGTATGGTATGGTATGGTATGGTGTAGTGTGGTATGATATGATATGGTATGGTGTGGTGTGGTATGGTATGGTGTGGTGTGGTGTGGTGTGGTGTGGTGTGGTATGGTATGGTATGGTATAGTAGTGGTGGTGGTAGTGGTGGTGGTGTTGCCGCATCGTGACTTCTCTCTGGGTCGTTTTATATAAGGACGTGTTTCTGGTTCTAGATGTCCGCACGACCCGGGAAGCCGTGCCAAACAAGCAAAAAGGCGGCGGGTGGCGGGCGGCGGGCACGTGACACACAAAACGCGCCAAAACCACGGTGATGAGGGATGGGGCTCGCGTTTCTGCTCGTCCCGGCGTGGTGGTGTCTAAAAGGCCTCGCGGGAGATACTGTTTAGTTTGTGTCGTCTGTGATTACTCAAAGCTCATGATGGAAGGCCGCAGTGAACGCTTCCTCTGTGCGTCTGTCCCTCTCCCTCTTCCCCTCCTTTCCCCCCTTCAACGCACCCTTCCCATTGCAGTAACCGTGGAAAGTATGTGAAGCTTAGCACTTTTTTTTCAAGCCACCTGTCGTCACCTGCCATAATTTAGAGCGTGCCATCTGCCCAGCCCACACCCACCACCTGCCACCACCTGCTGCTGCCAGTTAACAAAAGGGACCACCAACCATTACCAATTACCAATATTTTTAACTAGTAAGATGCTCTCTCTCTCTCTCTCTCTCTCTCTCTCTCTCTCTCTCTCTCTCTCTCTCTCTCTCTCTCTCTCTCTCTCTTAATCTTTTGCATTCAGTTTCTTATATTTTATCAACTCAAGCATTTTTTTTCATTCGTTTTTTTTCTTGTGTAGTTTCATGTCTTTTTTTTTCTGAGAGTATGTTATCAATCATAGTATAGTCAAGCTTTTATCATTCATTCTCTCATTCTCTCTCTCTCTCTCTCTCTCTCTCTCTCTCTCTCTGCCAGCTGGTACAATGCAGGTGGCTGGCAGGTGGCACGCAGTCTCGTAAATGGTTGAAGGTCAGTAACCATCATCTCGCTACACTTTATGTCAGCCTTAAGCCAGAAGGACACAATACTAGTGCATTATTTTCTCGCCTTTATAATAAACGTTGCGTAACTTTCACCCAGTAGCCATCACCAGTCTGTCACTTCTTGCTTCCAATCTGCAGGAAGTATATATTTTTTTTATTTTTAAGAGCATTATCAGGAAGAAAAATGCAGCATCAATGGAACTAAGTAATGAAAGATTGTCGACTTTAAATGTGTGTGTGTGTGTGTGTGTGTGTGTGTGTGTGTGTGTGTGTGTGTGTGTGTGTGTGTGTGTGTGTGTGTGTGTGTGTGTGTGTGTGTGTGTGCATGTGCGAGTGTATTGAAAAAAAGGAAACCTTATTCTCACACCAAACCATCCCAAAACCCACAGAAATAGGTAGGCACGTTTTCAAGACAATTTCCGCTGTCAATAGTGTAAAAACCACTAAAACCGTAAAGGCACACATGAAAACCCGTGTCACTTCATTTATGTGCCTTTGAACGTAGAGAGAAGAGAATCAGTGAGGAGCGTTAGAGAATATACTCCAGTTAAATCAAACAACTCAGCCAGAAGAAGAACAAAAGATTAATGAACTCTACTAGGAAGTTATTAAAGGAGAGACTTCCATATAAAACTGCGTGTTATACCAAGTTCCGGTGTGTGTGAAGGGTTCGTGTCGCTACACCTCGGGATCTGGGAGGTAATTAGGCGTGAGTACAGGTGAGTGTCTGCGGTTAATGAGGCGACAGGTGTGGGACCGTGAAACTGAACTCCATGGTCACGAAGGACACAAATTTTCCAAGGGTGTTGCGAAAAGAAATCTGGAAAGTGTTGACTGAGGGAAGAAGGGAAAAAGGAAAAGATGAGGTGAATGACTAAAACAACGGGATGTAATGGGAAAAGAGGAAAAGATGAAGAGAATGAAGAAACAAATGGAATATAACAGGAAAAAGAAGAAAGGATGAAGTGAATGAATAACACAACAGGATGCAACAGGAAAGAAAAGGGAAAGATGAAGTGAGTAAATCAAACAACGAGATATAAGAGAGAAAAACACAAAACGAAGATAAATGTTGTAAGAAAAACACTTGAAATTACAGGTGAAATAACAGATGAATAACAGGTGAATAGCAGATAAAATAACAGGTGAATAACAGATAATTAACAGGTGAAATAACAGGTGAAACAACAGGTGAATAACAAGTGAATAACAGGTGAATGATAGGTGAGTGATAGGTGAATAACAGGTGAATAACAAGTGAAAGGAAAGACGAATAACAGAAAAAAAGAATGAAAATAGTTGGAAGAAATTCAATGAAGATAAAAGCGAAGATAGTATAATCAGTATGAAGAAAAAGGAACGAAAAGATAAAAAGAAGAAAAAGAAAATTATAAGAAAAAAAAAAGCAAAGGACAACAGTAGAAAAAATGCTCCAAATAATAGGAGAGAGAGAGAGAGAGAGAGAGAGAGAGAGAGAGAGAGAGAGAGAGAGAGAGAGAGAGAGAGAGAGAGAGAGAGAGAGAGAGACGCAAATCTAAAAATAGCGAGTGTGCGTGCCGATTAGCAACTTTTAGCTTATTGTGGGGGAGGAGGGACAGGGAACGAAAAATATGAAGTAAGTAAATCCGGAATGAATAAAAAAAAAAAAAAACGAGGGATATAAAACTAATACTGCTTGGCTTAGAATATAACATTACGCTGCAGTGCTCTCTCTCTCTCTCTCTCTCTCTCTCTCTCTCTCTCTCTCTCTCTCTCTCTCTTATTGTTTGATGCTCTTTTTATTAATCTTTCGTTATCTTTGTTTCTTTTCTTGTATTCCATCATCTAATATTTTTTTTATCACTATTTTTTTACGTTTTGCTTCTTCCCTTTTCTTGTTCCTGTTTGTCTCCTTTTTCGTAAATGTTTGCTGTTACTCTCTCTCTCTCTCTCTCTCTCTCTCTCTCTCTCGTCGGGTTAACGTCCCAGCGAGTCTCCTTCACACCACACGAGCCTAAGAGACAAATAAACATAAATAAACAGACAAAAAGCCAGCAGCAACGCCTCGCCTGAAGCACATCAACACACAGCACACGGTGAACCAAAACACACCCGCTCACTATTGCCGCAAATAAACACACACGCCCTCCTCCCATCACCACACACACGCCCCCACCCACCCACACACACGCCCCCACGCCCCGGAACAGTGTCTGGTGGTCTGGCTGGGGCGGGGCACTGCTAGGATGACTGTCTTGGGTATTACTTTTCCTCTTTTCAGTGCCTTGTTACCTGCTATCGTTTTGTCTGTCTGTCTGTCTGTCTTCCCACGCCACACACACACACGCCCCCACGCCCCGGCAGTGTCTGGTGGTCTAGTTGGGACTTAGATAACTGTCTTTGGTATTATTTTTTCCTCTTTCCAGTGTCTTGTTATCTGTTATCGCTCTGTCTGTCTGTCTGTCTGTCTGTCTGTCTGTCTCTCTGTCTCTCTCTCTCTCTCTCTCTCTCTCTCTCTCTCTCTCTCTCTCTCTCTCTCTCTCTCGTTTATCGTTTTCTTGTTCCATTCCTCGCTTTCTTCTGTTGTGTGTTGCGTTGTTATTGCTCTTTTGAATTTGATGGTATTGTGTTTATTGTTTCTCTCTCTCTCTCTCTCTCTCTCTCTCTCTCTCTCTCTCTCTCTCTCTCTCTCTCTGCTCAAGATTCTCCACTTATTTCTTCTTCTTCTCTCCTTACTACTTGATAGATTCTTTTATCTTTTCCTTTTTCTTTTATACAAGACTAAATATTTCTACTCACTTCTCAAAATTTTGTACCTATCCTTACTTTTTCTTCTCTCGCTGTACACGATTTTCTATTCATTCTTACTTTTCTCCCTCCGCATAACACTTTCTTCTTACTTTTTACCTCGCTTTCTACATAAGTCGCCTTTTTTGCTGATGCCGCGTCACTGTGAGCATTGAAAGAAGATTAGAGGAATTTAAAAATGAGAATGATAGGAGGAAATAGGTTGGCATGTTTAATAAAGAGACTGACTGCATGCCACGTGTATGTCTGGTTATTTGTTGTATTTCTCTTTATTTTTGTATGTTCCTGTGTTGTATACTGTGCCTTAAATATCATCTTCATCCCTGCCTGTTTTTGTATCTCCACCTTCCTACGACTCGACTTCTTTTAAGAGAGAGGTGTCAAGACATTTGCTCCATAATTTTGGATAACCCTTCTTACCTTTTGAGGTGTCAAGGCATTTGCTCTATAATTTTGGATAACCCTTCTTACCTTCTGAGAACCAGCATCAGGTGAGCCTTTTTTTTTTTAATTTGTGTTGCCCTTGGCTGGCCTTCTCTCCTATATAAAGAAAAAGTCACTTGAATTCTTAGCCTTTTACTGTATTTTTCTATCCTTCTATCCTTTTCAAACTTTCAATAAAGAAGCACCAATTCATTTTCAAGACTATATTATCCTACATGTTCAGTTTTACAGCATTTCTTTCCCTTCGGTAGCGCTAAAACAAAGACCTTTTTCCACCTTTGTATCCTTGACCTACTCCCAACACGTACCGGAAAAAAGTGTTGATGGTGTTAGAGGAGATGGAAAAGGAGGAGTAAGAGGAGGAAAGAATGAGGGACGTATGGGATTATTGATGCATCTTTTATTGTTTGTAGGATTATGACGCTCTTGTGTTTTGAAAGTAGAAGATGGAGGAGGAGGAGGAGGAGGAGGAGGAGGAGGAGGAGGAGGAGGAGGAGGAGGAGGAGGAGAAGAAGAAGAAGAAGAAGAAGAAGAAGAAGAAGAAGAAGAAGAAGAAGAAGAAGAAGAAGAAGAAGAAGAAGAAGAAGAAGAAGAAGAAGAAGAAGAAGAAGAAGAAGAAGAAGAAGAAGAAGAAGAAGAAGAAAGAAAGAAAGAAAGAAAGAAAGAAAGAAAAAAAGCGATACAACAAAACACTACTTAAAATTACGATCACAAGACGAAGAGAGAGAGAGAGAGAGAGAGAGAGAGAGAGAGAGAGAGAGAGAGAGAGAGAGAGAGAGAGAGAGAGAGAGTAATTAGACCCCACAAGCTTCAAGTGTACATAAGATAAAATTACTGAATCATAAACACACACACACACACACACACACACACACACACACACACACACACACTGCTATCGGATTACAGAGGGGATCAGATATCATGAGAGTCGCGTTCCTAATCTACTAATGACAAGCAGTTTTAACATTTCTTTTTTTTATATCGTTGAATGATTTTTTTG
>NC_059277.1:8904769-8922269 GCF_017591435.1 Portunus trituberculatus
CACACACACACACACACACACACACACACACACACACAGACAAACACACACATCCTCTCCCATAACACACCTTCAACACAGCCCTAACACACCGTAACACCGCCAGTACACCTCATAATATTCCCAGCATCCTGCAACCTCCAGCCTTTATCTTTGCCAAGTGTGGCCGTTCAGAGTTAGGAGGCGGCGATGCAGAGGCGGTGCGGAGGCGTCATGGACAGTCCCGAGGCTCATCACCAATCTATGAGCAACGACGGGGTAAAAATAGACGCCCTAAGTTCGGACAAGTTCACTGGGTGCTTGTTTTTCTTGCTTCATAAGATTACCATACAAATTCCTGTCAGGTGAAAGTCATAGAGGCAGGTGTGAATAATGACAGGTGTGTGAGGTGTCTAATACGGTGAGAGGAGGTGATCTTCTAACCTTTCCTTGGGTGATAGTTATAGTGTTGCTTATTTGAGTAGAATAACTAGAATAATAATAATAAAATAACTAAGATTATAAATACTAAACGGTTATTCTTGTTTGTTCCTGCTGTGCTACAAAATCATATTCCATTAAGGTTATACAAAATATTTATGTTAAGCTGAAGAGAAAATCAATAGCAGAAAATGATTAAAGTAACGCATACAGTCTGGAATGTATTGAGGAGAAGACCTTCATGAATAAATAAGTGGATAAATGTACATGTATATAAATTATTCGCAGTAGATCAATATTGCAGAAAAATGGTCCTTCTTTGATTGTATACATTTTGAGCTTCTACTACATTATTGGTGCCCCCTCAGTGTATGCAAAATTAAACGAATATTGACGATGAAAAAAAAAAAATTCCTTCGATTATTCTTTGTGCTCTCTCTGGGTCAAGAATAAATGAAAATAAATAAACAAATAAATATAAGGGAAAGAGAGAGAGCAAACTGTTATTTATGATTCAACACACACACACACACACACACACACACACACACACACACACACACACACACACACACACACACACACACACACACACAGGCAAATCTCTATCGATCCACGCAAGATATAGACAGCCTTTGGTCGTAATCTAATAAGACAGGGCTGCTCCACGCGCCTCGAGACGTGAGCGGGTCTGGCAGGGCAAACAGGCGGGTATGAAGCGAGATGGGTAAGGCTAGATGGAGGGAGAGGGTGGGGATGTGTGTTGTAATGATCTGCGAAATATCTACCTTTTTTTATGATATATTTGAAAAAGTTGAGGGTTGTGATAAGAGATTGATTGAATATATAAATAAATTTAAAAAAAGGACAGACAGACAGACGGACACATACATACATACATACAAATAAACATATACGTACATAAAATAAACAGATAGTTGAGAGTTATGATAAAAGATTGATAGAGTCTATAAATAATTTCAGAAGAGACACAGACATGCACTCTTGCATACATACATATATACCTACATACATACAAATAAACAAGTTTCTATACGAATATAAACGTAAAACAAAACAAAAATACGAGAGGCATATAAATAACATAAAAAAAAAACAAATCATAAATAAGTGAAAAAATGACATGCTTTTACTAAATATGAACAATAAAACATACAAATAGTAATAAAGATGACATAACAACACCAATAAACACACACACACACACACACACACACACACACACACACACACACACACACACACACACACACACACACACACACAAACGAGTATTTTTCCAGCCACCAATCTGACGGAGACACACGGACGGGCAGACAGAGGGTGGGCGCTGTCATGCATATTGGATCTGCAAGTTAGGGAAAGAGCAGAGGTTCCAGTCACCCACCTTGAAGTGACGGGTCGTGTGTTGCAACTTGATCCTCTACTACACCCGTGAATTTGAGCCTGACCCTTTCCACACTTCAACTCGTCCTCCTTTCGCTGACACACACACACACTCTCTCTCTCTCTCTCTCTCTCTCTCTCTCTCTCCCTCTTCCAGTCTACCTTTTCCTCACTGACTTTCCTTCTTCCTTTTCAACTTTTTCCAACTTTCGACTTGCTTCTCTCTCTCTCTCTCTCTCTCTCTCTCTCTCTCTCTCTCTCTCTCTCTCTCTCTCTCTCTCTCTCTCTCTTGTCTCTCCTCCCATTCTCTCCCCGTCTTACTGAAAAATTCTTTTTCTCTGTTTCCTACTGTTATTTATCTTCTCTCTCTCTCTCTCTCTCTCTCTCTAGTCCTCGTCTTGTCCTTTTATTCTCCCTCCTCTCCTTTCATCTTCTCCCTCCCTTGTTATCTCCCTCTTTCATCACGCCTCCCTCTAGGTTTTCTTCCATTTATTTCCTTTTTTTCCTGTTATTCCTTCCTTCGCTTAGAAAGTTTATTTTTCTAACCTTATTCTCCTTTCTCCTCTTCCTCTTTCTTTTCACGAATTATTCCTTCCTTTCTTTGTCCTTGTTCTATTAGTTCTTTTCTTATTCTCTATCTAACTTGTATTTCATTCTTCATTCTTTCTTTCTTTCTTTCTTTTCCTCTCTCTCTCTCTCTCTCTCTCTCTCTCTCTCTCTCTCTCTCTCTGCCACTTCATGCATTTCATCACTCCTTTTTCAAGTCTTCTATTCTTCCTTCCTCTCTCTCTCTCTCTCTCTCTCTCTCTCTCTCTCTCTCTCTCTCTCTCTCTCTCTCTCTCTCATCTTGCTGACGAATTCCTTCTCTCACTGTTTCCTACGGTTATTTATCTCTCTCTCTCTCTCTCTCTCTCTCTCTCTCTCTCTCTCTCTCTCTCTCTCTCTCTCTCTCTGATACACTTACTCACCCACTCACTCATTCAAACACACATACACACGCAAACGTTAACACGAACTAGCTCTAACATTCAGAAAGTAAAATCACTCCCTTTCTTATTCACTCAGTCTGTCATTCACTCGCCACAGACATTCTTGAGGTACAAATCGTCGTGGTGGGACATAAAGTAACAGTCCGTATTCTTTTCCTTAGTTCTCAATCTTCTGGTGGGAATTCATCGAAGAAAAAGTATCAATTGTTAAGGCTTTTTGGGGAATGTCAGATGCTGGAGACTAAAACTGAGAAAAAGACGAATAGAATAGTGGAATGAAGAGTAGGTCATGTCAGGTCAGGTTAGGTTAGGTTAGATTAGGTGAGGTGAGGTGAGGGAAACTATTAATTGTCATGTTTTTTTTTTTATAGAGATTGCGAGATGGAAGAGATTAAAACTGAGAAAAGAAGCGAAAGATGATAAAAAATAGTGATGAAAAGTAGATGACAAGATTATTTTTCCACTACCAGAGCTTTGAGAAAGTATTAATTGTCACGTTTTTTATAGAGATTGCGAGATGGAAGAGATTAAAACAGAATAAAAGAAAAGAAAACAACAAACTATAGTGGTCAAGTGTAGTAGGTGACTTCGAGAAACTACCAACTGTCTCCCTTTTTGTAGAGAACAGAGATAAGAGAGCTTAAAAGTGGAAAAAAAAACGTAAAAAGAAAAAAATAGTCGTCAAAAGTAGGAGATGACTGGATTCCTTAACACTTCTAGAGCTTTGAGAAACTACTAATTGTCACCTTTTGAAAGAGAATGTTAAATAGAAGAGCTTAAAACTGAAAGAAAAAAAAATAGGGGTCAAGGCAAAATTAGGAGGTGACTGGATTTCTTAACAACTCTAGAGCTTCGAGAAACTACCAGTTATCATCTTTTTTGTAGAGAATAGTGATTGAAGATGCTTAAAACTGAGAAAAAAAAAGAAAAAAGAAAAGAAAAAAGAAAACTGATCAAAATTAGGAGACTGAATTTTTTTTTTAACAATTGAAGAACTTTGAGAAAAAAAAACATTTGTCACTTTTTTTGTGGTGAATGTCAGATAGAAAAGCTTAAAAAAAAACTGAAAAAAATACAAAAAAAAGTAGAGGAATCAAGCGGAGCGAGTGATTGGAATTCAAGAAACTACCAACTGTCACCTTTTTATAGAGAACACCAGATGGAAAGAGCTTAAAACTGAAAGAAAAAAACGAAAAAAAAAATAATGGAATGAAGAGGAGTGAGTGACTGGACTTCCGACCACTGCAGCTTCCCCACACCTCGGCAAAACAATGATGGCACACGTAAAAGGTGGAGGAAATATAAGGGCAGACTTGAGGTGAGGTGAGAAGAAAACAAGGCAACGTTTGCAACATAAACCCGGTAGTAAAGGCGCTGGAAAATTTACGAGATAAGAATGGAGTTAATTTTGTGGCAGAAGGGAAAAAATATGGCTCCCTAAGCACCACGAGCCTAAAGGGAGAAAGGGAGTCCATATAAAATAAAGGATTAGAGGTATTGTGACTGTGCTCGTGCTGGGGAAATATTATATAATACTCTCTCTCTCTCTCTCTCTCTCTCTCTCTCTCTCTCTCTCTCTCTCTCTCTCTCTCTCTCTCTCTCTCTCTCTCTCTCTCTCTCTCTCTCTCTCTCTCTCTCTCTCTTTCAACACAAACACACACACACACACACACACACACACACACACACACACACACACACACCAATAATAACTCTAATAATGGTGATGATGATAATATTAATAGTAGTAGTAGTAGTAGTAGTAGTAGTAGTAGTAGTAGTAGTAGTAATAATAATAATAATAATAATAATAATAATAATAATAATAATAATAATAATAATAACAATAATAATAATAATAATAATGATAATATTAGTAACAATAAAAGTAATAATAATGATGGTAATAATAATAATAATAATAATAATAATAATAATAATAATAATAATAATAATAATAATAATAATATTAATAATAATAATAATAAGAAGAAGAAGAAGAAAGGAAAAGAAAAAGGAAAAGAAGAAGAAGAAGAACAAGAACAAGAACAAGAAGAAGAAAAAGAAGAAGAAGAAGAAGAAGAAGAAGAAGAAGAAGAAGAAGAAGAAGAAGAAGAAGAAGAAGAAGAAGAAGAAGAAGAAAAAAGAAAAGAAAAGAAGAAGAAGCAGAAGCAGAAGCAGAAGCAGAAGCAAAAGAAGAAGAAGAAGAAGAAGAAGAAAAAGAAGAAGAAAAAGAAGAAGAAAAGAAAAAGAAGATGACGAAGACGAGGAAGAAGACGAAGACGAAGACAAAGAAGACGAAGACAAAATCGAACACAAACATGATGAAGAAGAAAACAAAGATGACCAAGAAAAACAAAAAACAAAAACAAGAACAACAAATTGAAAGTAAAAAAAAGAAAAGAAAAAAGAAAAGAAAATACTCATGCATATAAAACAATTCACAAAACGAAATGAAAAGTAAAAACACACACACGAAAAAAAGAAAAAGAATAAAAACACATTTAACATTTTCACTTTCTTTCCTCCTCACATTAAAATTTCCAACCAGAATTGTAATACACATTCTTACGCAATTTCTTTCATTAACTCAGCCATTTACACGACACGCACCTCACTACCTTGTGCTAATTAACGTATCTCAAAATGTTAAAATGTGCCAGTGTGTTACTCTCCTTATTTGAGGCTGTAACGAAAAGGAAAAGACGAAAGAAGTTACGAGGATGAGAAAGAAAGACTGCGGTGAATAGAAGACTGCTGGAGGAAGATGAAGAGGAGGAGGCGGAGGAGGAGGAGGAGGAGGAGGAGGAGGAGGAGGAGGAGGAGGAGGAGGAGGAGGAGGAGGTGGAAAGAGGAGGAGAGGAATCGATGACATGAGAGAGGAGGGAGGGAGAGGAAAATAGCAAGATAAAAACCATCTCAAAAGAATCATTTATGGTAAAAAGTTTTCTTCTGTATCTTTATATTCTTAAAAGCATAATTCTTTTCCTTTCCTTCATTTTCTCTTCCTCTCATCTCCACCGCTTCTTATCTTATCTCCTTCTTTTCCTCTTATCTCCTTCACCTCCTTCTTTATTTTTATTCTATCTCACCTAATCTCACAAACTCTATCTCCATTTTCTCCTGACTCTTTATCTTTCCCTCTTATTATCTGGTTTTATCTCCGGTTTCTCCTCTTACTTCCTCCATCTCTCAGTCTCATCTCTCTCTCTTTATCTCTCACCTCCTTGTCTCCCTCCTTGAAGTTCTTTAGAAGTTTATTTTGATCCTTTACTTATGAATGTGTTTCGAGTCTTTGTTTACGAGAGTGTGTGATCAAAGCCTCTCTCACTGCCTCTCTTTGTCTCCCTCTCACTGCCTCTTTCTGCCTTTCCCCGCCTACCTCTCTTTTTTTTTCCCCTCGACACGTCCTTTCCTCTCTAAATTTTTTCCTCTTCCTTCCTCCCCTTTGCTTTTGTTGATGATTGACAGACGGAGTATATAGTTGTGTAAGATAATGGTAAGGAAAATAAGGGGGATGATGAAGATGATGGTGATGATAATGATAATAATAACAATAGATGATGATGATAATGATGATGATGATAGTAATAATAATGGTCTTAGATGAAAAGTATTGCATATTTTTTTCTTGTCTTTTGTTAATTACTCATTTAATTACTAGTTCTCTTCATTTTGTCTCCTTCATTTTCACTAGATGTGTGTGTGTGTGTGTGTGTGTGTGTGTGTGTGTGTGTGTGTGTGTGTGTGTGTGTGTGTGTGTGTGTAAATTGGCAATGAATTTCTGCAATTACTCTATATTCTTTGGATTAATTGCTATAAAAATATGTATCAATCATAAACTAATTTGATTTCTCTCTCTCTCTCTCTCTCTCTCTCTCTCTCTCTCTCTCTCTCTCTCTCTCTCTCTCTCTCTCTCTCTCTCTCGTGTTTATTGATCTGGCTACGATCTGTCATAACACTTAGGAAGGTTTGAGAAGGGCAGCAAATATGCCTCTTTGCATGTGTGTGTGTGTGTGTGTGTGTGTGTGTGTGTGTGTGTGTGTGTGTGTGTGTGTGTGTGTGTGTGTGTGTGTGTGTGTGTGTGCCTGCAAAATCCTGTGCAGTAAGATAACGTCATGATTTTATTTGAAGTGCGAATTCCGCCCATTATTTACCTTGCATTCTTACTCGCGTCTCACTACACAAAGGACACTTGCCGGGCTGCAGGTGTGTATGTATGTATGTATGTATGTAGGCAGGTATGTGTGCATGTATCCAGGTATGTATACATGTTGTGCGTGATACCTGAACAAAGCTGTGTGTGTGTGTGTGTGTGTGTGTGTGTGTGTGTGTGTGTGTGTGTGTGTGTGTGTGTGTGTGTGTGTGTGTGTGTGTGTGTGTGTGTGTCAGGAGGAATGCAAGTGCGTGTCTGAGTGTGTGCTGGAGGAAGATGAGAGAGAGAGAGAGAGAGAGAGAGAGAGAGAGAGAGAGAGAGAGAGAGAGAGAGAGAGAGAGAGAGAGAGAGAGAGAGAGAGAGAGAGAGAGAGAGAGAGAGAGAGAGTTATTTTTTTTCTGCAAGCAGCTGCCAATGACGTCACGAGGGAGGCGTCAAGATAAACACGAGACAAGTATTTCACCACGTCATTCAATAACACACATTTTGGCACCGACCCGCAGCCACCCAGCCAATAGTGCCTTCTTGCGTGACGTCACACACACACACACACACACACACACACACACACACACACACACACACACACACAAATTTATGGTCTGTGTTTTTTTACATTATTCAGTTTGTTTACCTAGTTCTCCTGTATTTACTCATCATTCTGCTACATGAGTTTCTTCCACGTAGTGTTTGAAGGGCATAGTAATTTCTAAAGTGTGTGTGGATGAGGTGTGGATGAGGTTTGTCGGAGTAATGGCTGCTTAAGTGACTGTGAAGGTGTTGTGATCCCTGGCAGTGTTTCGTGAGCTACAGTCTTCCTCATCTTCTTCCTGTTTCTCTTACTTAACTTTATATTTTCGTCTTCATTTTATCTTTATTTTCCTTTGTTGTTGTTGTTGTTATTTTTGTTGTTTTTGTTATGGTTCTTACTATTATTACTCTTCTCCGTTTGCCGTCGTTCACTGTTACAGCTTCTTTTTCTTCTTTAGTCTCTTTTTTTCGCTACATCTATTTTCCTCTGCTTTCTCCTTCTCCTCCTCCTCTTTTATTTTTATTTTTCTCTATTATTTCTTCTTACGTCACCTTTTCCTCTTTTCATCATTTTTTTTTCTCATTCGTCTTCTAACTTTTCTACCTCCTCCTCCTCCTCCTCCTCCTCTTCCTCCTCCTCTCCGGAAGTGCACTGTTGCCAGGCTTCTAGGTTTGTTTGTTTTATTGCTATTATTGCACGCTCGCCCTAATGATCCACCCATTAAGACTATTTTTGTATGATTGATTTTTTGTTTGCTTACAGATCCACCTTTGTTTATTTTGAAGCAGACACCCACGCCGATGCAATAAGTGTAAGTCCGGGGCATTCATATGTAGGTGAATGTAAGTAGAAGTGTATTAAATTTAGTGGTATATTTGTGAATGTTAAAATAAAGTCAGATGGAAACACTTTTATTCCACGACGCGTTTTATATTTATTTTTGGTTTCTATTTTTTTTTTATACCATGTGGGCTTTTCACGGGAATTTATGGGCTAAAGTGGATATTTTTTGGGGTTATCTCCTATCTCAAAGCCCACCCGCTAGGAAACCGCTGTCTCGAGTGAGGAAGCCCTACTTACACTCGGACCGTGGACAGGATTCGAACCCATGCGCTTGGAGATCCTCGGACCCCAAAGCACGCATGGTTCCACTGCACCACGGCGGTGATTTAAACAGTATCAGAACTTTACGTTGGGATTAAAATGGTGAAGATTATACCCATTAATCCTCTGACCTCCATAGAATCTTCCTAATGTCAATAAAATCGTTTAATCATACCCAAATTCATGATAAAATATGAATTGTAGTACTGAAAGGGTTAAAGGCGATGCAACATAACCTAAACTTTTAAATGTAAGTGAATATATTTATAAATGTTTTTTGAATCTTGTAGAATATTTGTGAATGTAAAAAAAATAACAATTAAGATTGTTTTTATTTCTTTTATGTATTAATTAACGGTGACACAACATAACCTAACCTTTTAAAATGTAGATGAGTGTTAATGGAAAGGTTTTCAAATCTAGTAGAATATTTGTTAATGTAGAAAAAGTTGATTAAGGAAGCAATTCTTTTTATCATTAAGGGCTGTTAACATAGACTTTTGAATATAGGTAAGTGTAAATAGTGTTTTTAAATTTAGTTCAATGTTTGTGAATGTAAAAAAACTTCATTAGGGATGTTTTTTTATTAATGAATTGGTGCTGACATAATTTAACATAGCGAGCCGCAACAAGAACCATGAGGGATGAAGGTGTCCATTGCTTGTCACCCCCGCCCGTAACTCAGCCTCACGTGGGCGGGGGTGGGGGGTACCATGACGCTCCTCCCAACCGCCCACACTCCTTGACATGTTAACCTCCTCTCACTCCCTCCCATGCTCCTCACTCACGCTCACTCATGCTCTCACATTTCTCTCTTTCACAGTCTTATTTTTAGGCATTCTCTCACTCACACTCACACTCACACGTTTCTCTCTCTCACACTCATGATTCTCGTGTCTTCATTCTCTCCTTCATTCTCACATTCTTTTTTTTCTTTCTGATGTTAAATAGTTCATGAGATAAACTAATTCTCTCTCTCTCTCTCTCTCTCTCTCTCTCTCTCTCTCTCTCTCTCTCTCTCTCTCTCTCTTTCTGGGGAAGGGTCCTAAATGTAATTTCCGGCCGTTTTAATTTTTTTTCCTTCCTCTTTCACTTTTTTCTTAAATTTCAAGAATCAAGCGCAGAAAGTTAATGGGCACCTCTCTCTCTCTCTCTCTCTCTCTCTCTCTCTCTCTCACCTGTACACCTTACCTTGCCAAATTTACAGCTTGCCAAGGAAAAGAAAGGATAGTGCAAAAACTTTTCCTTTCTTCAATCGTCGCGCGAACCATGTGCTTGCTAACCCTTTCTGGCCACGAGCCATGAGGTGCAGACGTCTGTCTCTCCTTCCCTCCCTCCCTCTCTCCTTTCTTCCTTCTCCCTTCTCTCTCTCTCTTCTTTACTCACTCTCTTTCTTCTTCCCTCCCACTTTTCCTCCCGTGCCATCTGAGTTAAAATAGTTGTTACAGGCCGTCACCTTTGCTGCCAGAAGAGGAGGAGGAGGAGGAGGAGGAGGAGGAGGAGGAAGGAGGGTCTGGTAGTAAAGAGGACCTGTAGTTTACGTTCTGTCTCCCCTTCCTCCTTCTCTCCATCTTGGGAGGAGCACGAGTACCTATCTCGCCTCATCTTCTTCTCACGACCTTCACGGATGCTAGAAATACGAGCTCAATAAACATCGTCCTTTTTTGTGGTGCTCCTTCGCCTTATGTTTCTGTCTCGCTTTGTTTGGTGGGCCCTTGGCTGGTTCTCTTGCAGGTGTGGTGTCTTAATTTCCTTCCCAGACACTAATGAGCGGTGTTAAGGAAAGGTGTGAGACTAAATTCTCCACTTGACAAAATCTTACTAACTCATTGCTTTGTCTCTCTCTGAAGTGTCTCGCTGTTTTGAAAGGAGGAGAAGGAGGAGAATTGTCTCTTTCTCGTGAAGCAAAGGAGGTTTCTAGTCTTTCTCCTCTCATCATTTTCCTCTTTCTCTTCCTTCTCTTATTTCTCCTTCTCTCCTTCCTTCATCTTCTTCCCTCCTCCTCCGCTTTGAAAAGAGAATGAGGAGAATCGTCTCTTTCACGTGAAGCAAAGAAGATATCTAGTCTTTCTCTTCATCATGCTCCTTCTCTTCTTAATCCTTCTCCTCTCTCTTCATCTTCTCTTCTCTTTCACAGTTATGAAAATAAAAAGAGGAGAATTATCTCTTTCTCCTGAGGCAAAAGAAATTTCTAGTCTTTCTCGTCACCAGTCTCTTTCTCCTCCTCCTCCTCCTCCTCCTCCTCCTCCTCCTCCTCCTCCTCCTCCTCCTCCTCCTCCTCCTCCTCCTCCTCCTCCTCCTCCTCCTCCTCCTCCTCCTCCTCCTCCTCCTCCTCCTCCTCCTCCTCCTCCTCCTCCTCCTCCTCCTCCCTCTTTCCCCCCTCCATCCTTTACCTTCCTCCTCGGTTATCTCTTTCCTTCCTTTCGTCTTCCACTAACTCCCCATGACACGTTTGAAAAACAAAACTCTTTCACACTCTACACTCGATTTTTTTCTTTTCTTTTATCATGTGTACGGATCGTCATTCTTTCGCATTTCTCCTTGCCTTTTTTTTCTCTTTTTTCTTCTCTCTCTCTCTCTCTCTCTCTCTCTCTCTCTCTCTCTCTCTCTCTCTCTCTCTCTCACAATCCTTCCCTTCTCACTCTCTTTTTTCCTCGACGCTTCTTCTGTCTTTAGTCTCTCTCCTCGTTTTTTGTGTCTATATCCGCCTATTGCTTCTCTTCTTTCCAATATATTCTTTTTTTCGTTAGGTTTTTTCTTAGCTAGTCTCTCGTCTTCTTCTTCTTCTTTTTCCTCCTCCTCCTCCTCCTCCTCCTCCTGGTAGAAATGGTCATTAGTTATCCGTGGTGAGGAAAATATACGAGTCATTGGCAGGAAAATTTACGACCGATTTTTTTTTCCCCTTCTTCCGTTTGTTGTTGTTGTTGTTGTTGTTGTTGTTGTTGTTGTTGTTGTTGTTGTTGTTGTTGTTGTTGTTGTTGTTGTTGTTGTTGTTGTTGTCATTGTTGGTGGTGTTGATATTTTTATTTATCCATGTATTCATTTGCTTATTTATTCATTTTCTTTGGCTGTTATTGTTGTCATTGCTTTTTTTCCCTTTCTTTTTTGTCGTGACTCCAAAAGACCCGCGTGACATGAAGGTTTCCACGAACAAGTACAACATTACTAGTAACTCTTTAATTCCAACCACGAACAATCTTGCTTTAAAATACGACAAACAACAACATTTCAAAACACAATCTACCTTATAGTGAAGGAAATTCTACAAAGCTTTCAGGTAAAATATTCAAGGAAGATATGTGAAAATGTACCAGCAGGGAGTCTCGGTACACGAAAATGTTCCCTCCTCACACCAACAGTGCACCGCGACACTGTACCCTGATTGCATGTCTGAGTACTGTGTGACTTAAGGGTACGTGTATCTTACTTTCGGAGTCCTTGCTTGTCAAAAAACTAGATTAATTTTCTTAGTTTTTTTTTTTACATGTATTATCTTTTACACACATTCTCTCTCTCTCTCTCTCTCTCTCTCTCTCTCTCTCTCTCTCTCTCTCTCATACACACACATCACCTCATTAGTAACCATAACGGACTTTAGGGGGTGTAAAAGCGTGTTCCATTTCCCTTTTAAAAGTATCCAATGTGTTACCCTTGCCCTCCCTCCCTTGTCTATCTCACCTGTGCCGCGATAATTAACACCTGCCATTGTATTCCTCTGTTCTGTGTCCCGCAGTGAAAACCTGGACGAGAGGCGGTTTGTGCCTCTTGTTTCGTTTTCGTTTCAAAGCACCACATCTTTTCACCATTTCTCTGTTGTGTACGTACCAGAGAGAGAGAGAGAGAGAGAGAGAGAGAGAGAGAGAGAGAGAGAGAGAGAGAGAGAGAGAGAGATACGCACTGAGACAAACAAACACAATGGGGAAGTCATACACAGAATAATGATAATGAAAAAAAAATGTTCATAAAATAGGATAAAATGCAACACTAAATTACAAAAGAACAGAAAAACGTAAACAAATAATGATTAAAAAAAAACAAGGAAAAGACAACAATTTGATAAGAAAGGAAGGAAAAGAAGAGAGAAAATAAAAAGCCATAGCGGTCAGATTGCACGCCATTATAGGAGATACAGAGAAGACACAAGAAGGGAAAGAAAACGAGGAAAGGAAAGGAAAACAAAGAGTAAAACAAGAATGTGCACGTGACGGTGTCGATATATAAAGATTTTCGCTACACACACACACACACACACACACACACACACACACACACACACACACACACACACACACACACACACACATTGGGATAGAAATGTATTGCCGAACCTAAGTAATAAATGTGCTATTGAACTTTTACGTGTGTGTGTGTGTGTGTGTGTGTGTGTGTGTGTGTGTGTGTGTGTGTGTGTGTGTGTGTGTGTGTGTGTGTGTTTACCAGGTTCTTTCTAAAATTCAAATAAAGATTTACGTAAGTCATTTTTTTCTCGCTTCTTTTCTATACACTTCTTTGCCTTCTTTTAGACTTGCGTAATTCTTCAGCTTAGCACACACACACACACACACACACACACACACACACACACACACACACACACACACACACACACACACACCTTCCTTAGCAACCTTCCAATTTTAACATTACCTTACCCACACCCATGTCCTAAACCCCTGAAACACACACACACACACACACACACACACACACACACACAGACAGCCCCTGTTCACCTAGCAGTGAATAGGTACGGGATGTAAATCGAAGAGTTGTGACCTTGTTGTCCCGGTGTGTGGTGTGTGCCTGGTCTCAGGCCTATCCGAAGATCGGAAATAATGAGCTCTGAGCTCGTTCCGTAGGGTAACGTCTGGCTGTCTCGTCAGAGACTGCAGCAGATCAAACAAACAAACAAACAAACACACACACACACACACACACACACACCTGCCACACACCCACACATCCCTGCCACACATCCCTGCCAACCAGCACCCTCCCCTACCCCTTCCCTTCAGCCCGGACATTGGGTCTCACTCCGATGTCCATTTTAGCGATCCGCTCGGCCAAGTTAATTATGGGATGGCCCCGTTTCTGCCTCCCAGTTAAGTCTTGAGAGAGCTAAATGGATTTGCAGTGACGTTCGTAGTGGTGGCTGTGGCTGTGGCGGTGGTGGTGGTGGTGGTTGTGGTTGTGGTGGTGGTTGAGGTGGTGGTGGTGGTGGTGGTGGTAGTGGTGGTTTCATGAACAGAATATTCTCTACTATTGGGGATTTCACTCTTACAGGCAGTACTTCGATTTCAGTGGTCACGATTTCTGTTCCTGGTTTGTGGTGGTGGCTGTGGTGGTGGTGGTGGTGATTAGATGAGGAAAATGTTCTCTACCATCAGGGATTTCACTCTTCCAGGTAGTACTTCTAATTCGCTGCTCTCGTTTTCTGTTCCTGGTTCTTAGTTGTGTCAAGCGATTGTTTCTTCTGCTTGATAATTTCCAGCTTCTTCAAAATACTCCGTTCCACCCTGCTGGTTCATCATTAGCGCCAGCAGCATCTCAATCTCTGCAGTCAGGCGTGTGGCGTAATGGCTGGCTTTACCTCTTCATCCACTCTCGCCAGTTCTGAGTTTTACAGTGTTATAGGGTTGTCATATTGTGCCGGGAAGGTTTTTCTGATATGACTCTATTCTCGATCCTCCTCACAGCTCTGTCATGCATGAGTGAATCCTGTATGTCGCCTCTCTTATCAACGCTTCCTCTTTTCTTTAACTTCAATTCCTAAGCGAGAAATTGCAGTACAGTGTTGCCGTGTCAAAATGCAATCATAAAAAGAAAAGAATAAACGAACAGCATACAATAAAATGAAATCAAAGGGTGAAAAGACAAACAAGTAATATAAAAACGAATATCATATATAACACACGCGTACATAGAGGTTATAAAAGAAAAAAGAAATAGTAGCAGGTGCGAGCACACACACACACACACACACACACACACACACACACACACACACACACACACACACACACACACACACACACACCAACCGTTTTCCTTTTTTCAAAGCAAACATATACATTACATTTACAATCCTCTCTCTCTCTCTCTCTCTCTCTCTCTCTCTCTCTCTCTCTCTCTCTCTCTCTCTCTCTCTCTCCCTTTCCTCTTTATGTTTTTCTATGTTCTGCTCTTCCTCTATTTTTTCCATCTCACATTCCTTCCCTCCCTCATCTTATCTTGTTCTCCCTGTCACTTTTTTCTCCATATTTTTCTCTCTTTCGTCCTTTCCTTGTTTTCTCCTCCATTATCTTTCCATCTCTGTACGTTTTTTTTTTCTTCCTTCCTCTTTCTCTCCCATTTCATATCCCTCCCTGTTTTTCCTCATTCCACACATCCTACAATTTTTTTTTTCAATCCATCTTACTTCCTCTATCCCTGTAGCTCATTCCGTCTCTCCATCCTCTCCCTTTTCCCTTTACCTTCATCCCTTATCCTCCCTCTCCTCATCTCTTCTCTCCTCTACTTTACTCTACTTTCTCCCCTTCCCCTGCCGGCCATACAGCATCTCCAAAATTAGTCGCATGTAGTAAATTTGTCTTGTTTATGTAATTCTTTATAGTTTCAAAAAGTTCCGCCTCGGACGTGCCTTAAGATCAGCGAGTAAAAAAAGTAATAAAAGAGTGAATAAAAAGAACATAAGTACAAGACGTGAGGGAGGAAGAGGGACAAAAGAATTCAGGAGGAAAAAGATGCAACACCCTGAGGAAGAGAGGGGAAGTTAAAAGAGGGAATTAAAGGGGAGTTTATAAAAAGAGGAAACCAAGAGGACAGAGAGAGGAAAAATAAGTCAAGGAGGGGAATAATTAGGGAAAATGGGTGTACGGGAGAACGTTAGACAATTATATAAAGAAGTGAAAGGAAAAGGGGATAGGATGATAAGTGAAGAGGGAAGCAAGAGAAAGAAGAGAGAGAGAGAGAGAGAGATAGGAGGTAAATATGGATAAAGAAAACTGGTTAAAGAGAAAAGTAAACAGGGAAATGAGAGGAGGTACAGGAAGGAGAGGCGAAAGGAGAGATATTCTAATGACAGTAAAAATATAAAAAGTGAAGATGTAAATATAGGAAAGTGGAGGTAATGAACGAAATAAGGATATCAGGAATGAGGAAGTGATGAAAGTAAATAAGGGAAGAAGAGAAAAGAGAGAGAGAGAGAGAGAGAGAGAGAGAGAGAGAGAGAGAGAGAGAGAGAGAGAGAGAGAGAGAGAGAGAGAGAGAGAGAGAGAGAGAGAGAGAGAGAGAGAGAGAGAGAGAGAGAGAGAGAGAGAGAGAGAGAGAGAGAGAGAGAGAGAGAGAGAGAGAGGAGAGGGAAGAAAATGAGGAAAGGAAGAGGGGAAGAGGTTAAAGGACAAGTAGAAATTATATAAAAAAAAAAAAGAGTAAGGATTAGGTAAGAAGATGAAAAGGAGCCAAAACACACACACACACACACACACACACACACACACACACACACACATATCTTGGCTTCAACGCAAGAGGTGTCCAAATGCCTTAATGAGGTGGTAACAAAATAGAACCACTAAGGAAAGGAAGCGACGTAAGACTGAGAGAGTGGATGAACATTTTTTTGCCTCTCCTCGCAATGCTTTCTGCTTTTTCTGACGCTCCAGGTGAGTCCACGTTAATAAGCAGGTGGTAAACAGGTAGATATTATGTAAAATGTGCTAATCGTATATGAAAATGATGAAAAATAAAGGTAAGGGGTTATGAAAAGGTGTGTGTGTGTGTGTGTGTGTGTGTGTGTGTGTGTGTGTGTGTGTGTGTGTGTGTGTGTGTGTAGAACTACATACACGTAACCATTATAAAAGCTAGGTATACATAAAAAAAAAATCATACATAAATAAATAAAAAAAAGAAAAGAAAAAAAAAGGAGAGAAAAATAAAATCTAATATAAAGTTTCGAGCTCCATGCAAACAGCAAACAACAAACACCAATTCTGACGACAAATATACAAAAAAAAAAAAAAAAAACAATGCAAAGTCAACAGGAACGAAATGGACAGGAAGTAAAACGATACATTTTAAAACAGACAAGTGGGCAGTCTCTCTCTCTCTCTCTCTCTCTCTCTCTCTCTCTCTCTCTCTCTCTCTCTAGTAAAGCCAACACTCTAACACAGGAAAAGGCGCCACGGTTGAATCCAAATAGAGGAAGGAGAGTGGAAGAGAGAGCGAGAGAGTGAGAAATGAGAGTAAAAGGAAGAGGAAGAAAGGTAAGAGAAAGACGAGGAAAGGGACCAAAGCTAGAGAGAGAGAGAGAGAGAGAGAGAGAGAGAGAGAGAGAGAGAGAGAGAGAGAGAGAGAGTTTTCAAAGGAAAGATAAAGTGTGAGGGAAAGATGAAATAGACAATAAAAGATGAGAAGTGACAACAAGAATGAAGATGATAGACTGCTAGGCGCCACACACACACACACACACACACACACACACACACACACACACACACACACACACACACACACACACACGAGAGGGTGAAGGACCTAAGGAGACACAGGATAAATAAAGTGGTAAATATAGAGAGGAAGAGAATAGCGACGAAAGGAGAGTAATGAGAGGACAAGACGGAACAGTAGTACATGCATGACTCTCTCTCTCTCTCTCTCTCTCTCTGTGTGTGTGTGTGTGTGTGTGTGTGTGTGTGTGTGTGTGTGTGTGTGTGTGTGTGTGTGTGTGTGTTTATCCTTAGACAACGATGAAGAGACGATTCTGAGACAGTCATAGAGAGAGAGAGAGAGAGAGAGAGAGAGAGAGAGAGAGAGAGAGAGAGAGAGAGAGAGAGAGAGAGGATTCTTCTCTTGCCAACTTTTCACTTCAGAATTTCTCTCTCTCTCTCTCTC
>NC_059277.1:8927269-8939769 GCF_017591435.1 Portunus trituberculatus
ATTATTGTATTAAAATATGGGAGCTAGTAATAAAACACAATTAGTACGAGCTCAGAAATTACAGAATTTTGCAGCCAAAGTGGCTATTGGTAATGCAAAAAAACACGACCATGCAACTCCAATTTTAAACGAACTTGAATGGTTAAAATGAAAGATAAATATTTATTCGAACTCGGTACCTTGGTGTTCAATATTGTAAAAGGGAATTTCCCCTCCTGGCTGTTTCACCTTCCAACCAATAATGACATTAGAACAATAAACACCAGGCAGAATGACCATCTTTATGTACTGACATCACCAGAAACTCACACCTAATAATGGCCCCTAAATTTTGAAACACCTTACCTGGTAATATTACTGGTGTGAATAATATTTCGATGTTCAAAAAACGCCTGAAAGTATTTCTACTAAACAATACGTAGAGATAATACGCCATTTACTAATTTTTCACTATTCATGTATAGGTAGGACTGTACAAAGCACAACCGAGTGTTTTTAAAGTGTTTTTTAGTGTGTTCTTAGTGTTTTTAGTGTTTTTAATTTTTAACTCTAGGCTTAATTAATTGAGAGGAAAGTGCATATACTACATATATTTTTATGTATAATTAATAACCATTGTAACAAATGCAAATAAACTCTGATTCTGATTCTGATTCTCTCTCTCTCTCTCTCTCTCTCTCTCTCTCTCTCTCTCTCTCTCTCTCTCTCTCTCTCTCTCTCTCTCTCAGTCAGCAGTTCTTTATTACTTTTCAGTCTATCAATTAGTATCGAACGAACGTCTCTCTCTTTCTCTCTCTCTCTCTCTCTCTCTCTCTCTCTCTCTCTCTCTCTCTCTCTCTCTCTCTCTCTCTCTCTCTCTCTCTCTCGCTGACAGCACCAATGACTCACCTCGTAAATCAACCTCGTAGAAAATATTGCAAAAAATGAGAAAACACAATTACAAAAACTCAGGTAAATGTGCCAAGCGGGAAAGGCGAAGGTGTGAGTTCTCTTTTCTCATTCTCTCTCTCTCTCTCTCTCTCTCTCTCTCTCTCTCTCTCTCTCTCTCTCTTGTATTTCTTCTTCTTGTTTCAATTTTTTTCTCTATTTCGTTTCTATTATTTTGTATTTTCATGTCGTTTTTGTTTCGTCTAGAGTGTTTTTTATTTCGGGTTTTGCTATCTTAGTTTGTATTTTTTTTTTTTTCGTTTCGATGAGAAAACACTAATTTCGTTTTCTGACATTATATAAACAAACGTGACCCAAATCTGTATGTATGTGTGTGTGTGTGTGTGTGTGTGTGTGTGTGTGTGTGTGTGTGTGTGTGTGTGTGTGTGTGTGTGTGTGTGTGTGTGTGTGTGTGTAAACCCTCCTTCCTATGTATACACAATAACAACAATCTTCACCTCTGCACATCCTCGTCACGCGATGAAATATGTAGCGAGGGATGTTACTCTATCATTTCCAAGGCGGAGGAGGAGGAGGAGGAGGAGGAGGCGGAGGAGGAAGAGGAAAACGACGATAAGGAGGAGGAAAGTAAAGAAACACTAACTAAAAAACCATATTTTCTACGAACATGCTACTACTACTACTACTACTACTACTACTACTACTACTACTACTACTACTACTACTACTACTGCTACTACTATTACTACTGCTGCTGCTACTACTACTACTACTACTACTACTACTACTACTACTACTACTACTACTACTACTACTGCTACATACTACTACACCACCACCACCACTATTACAACCACCACCACTACTATTGC
This sequence comes from Portunus trituberculatus, assembly GCF_017591435.1. Classification (NCBI taxonomy): domain Eukaryota; kingdom Metazoa; phylum Arthropoda; class Malacostraca; order Decapoda; family Portunidae; genus Portunus; species Portunus trituberculatus. The sequence continues at coordinate 8,929,030 of NC_059277.1, forward strand.
TACTACTACTACTACTACTTCTACTACTACTACTACTACTACTACTACTACTACTACTACTACTACCCCCACCACCACCATCACAACTACTCCTATTATTACCACCACCACCACCACCACCACTACTCCTACTACTATCACCACCAATACTACAGACCAACTAACATATGAATAATAATGAACAAAAAATAACCTAACATAAACACATAACACATCCTTCAACTAACAAGTAACCCTCCTTCCCTTACGCCCCTTAGGTACCCCCTCCACACCAGGTAAGAACACCCCCACCGAGCCGGAACACCCCAGCCACGTGAGTCTCACCTGTGGAGCCGCGCCGGATGTAATTATCTCACCTGAACTTCACTAATTACACACACACTTCATCATGTCTTTACCCAAATTAGATTCACTGTTTTTTTTTTGGTTAATCTACTTATTTGTTTATTTATTTACCTTTTCATCTGTTTATTTGTTATCATCCTTGTTTTTCCTTTCCGTCATGTCATGTAGAAGAGTCAAGGGGAAATATGTACAGGTTGATAAATGAATAAGTGAATCATAGACGTAACAGTCCTAATGAGTCAAAATTGGTCGATCTTTTTATCTATTTATCTTTTCATTGTTATCATCCTTGTTTTGTTTCCTTTTCTTCATGTCATGTAGAAGAGTCAAGGGGGAAATATGTACAGGTTGATAAATGAATAAGTAAATCGTAGACGTAACAGTCCTAATGAGTCAAAATTGGTTGAATAAAGATGCAAAATGAAATTGTTAATGCTCCTCTTTTGAAACCAAGTCTTAGAAAGGAACAAAACAAGAGCATCCAGAAAGTGTTAGAGATTGCATCAAGGAAATAAAATAAATGAGATGATATAAAAAGAAAGGAAAAAAAAGACTGATGAATTAAAAACTGTAAATCGCAAAGTATATAAACAATTTTTTTTTTTTTGCATGTGTATATGAAAGTCAATTAACTTTATAGATTTATGCCTTAATGTGTGTGTGTGTGTGTGTGTGTGTGTGTGTGTGTGTGTGTGTGTGTGTGTGTGTGTGTGTGTGTGTGTGTTGCTTTTTTTTGCATGTGTATATAAAATTCAATCACCTTTATATGTTTATGCCTTAATGTGTGTGTGTGTGAGTGTTGCTAATAAGATGCAAGATCTCTCAAATTTTCTCATCGTTCGGGCGTCATGATAGAGAAGAATACTGATTGGATAAGCCTCGTGACGTCATACAAGAAGCAGGAGGTCATTGGCTAACACTCGTGACGTCACAGACCAGAACGCTGCTCATTGGAGGAGACGCGTGACGTACATGACTAAGGAACTAATGAGAATGAGTCACAAGAATAAATATTTCTACAAAGCACGTACCTAAAACATTTCGAATTTTTATTTTAGACTCTCTCTCTCTCTCTCTCTCTCTCTCTCTCTGTGTGTGTGTGTGTGTGTAATTCACCTCGGTCGTCTGCTGGTCACCCAACCAGTCTTCCCCTCGTACGGAGCGAGCTCAGAGCTCATAGACCGATCTTCGGGTAGGACTGAGACCACAACACACACACAACACACACCGGGAAGGCGAGGCAACAACCCCTCGAGTTACATTCCGTACCTATTTACTGTTAGGTGGACAGGGGCCACACATTAAGAGGCTTGCCCATTTGCCTCGCCGTTTACTGGGATTCGAACCCGGGCCTCTCGATTGTGAATCGAGCGTGCTAACCACTACACTACGCTGTGTGTGTGTGTGTGTGTGTGTGTGTGTGTGTGTGTGTGTGTTCTACATTTTTGTATTCCTTGCACCATTTGCAGTTTTTTTTTCTTTTTTTCTTTTCCTACCCCTTTATATTCTTCCCTTCGCGCCTCTCATAAATCTTCTTACTCCTTTACGTCACGTCTGTAATCTCTCTCTCTCTCTCTCTCTCTCTCTCTCTCTCTCTCTCTCTCTCTCTCTCTCTCTCTCTCTCTCTCTCTCTCTCTCTATCTATCTATCTATCTATCTATCTATCTCTTATTCTCTCTCTCTCTACTTGCCCTTTATTCTCTTTCCCTTCGCTCACACACAGAAAGACACACACACACACACACACACACACACACACACACACACACACACACACACACACACACACACACACACACACACACACATCTTGGCGGGGAGACACCACCATGTACATCAACTTCACGTGAAATATTGTTCTTCTTTTGTTTCATAAAATCTTTGCCAACATCAAAAATTTATTATACGACAAACAGTGCAGACGCAAACACATGAATCAGTAGACACTTTTTCCCTCTCCTATACATATATACGTAAGAAGAACATTTATATTCATTAGAGGTAGAAGTGACTATGAATCTACTGTCTCCTCTTACTAATGTATTGGGTAATGTACAAAGGAAAGCAATGTTAAGAGAAAGTTAGTTGAGGGTTTGAGGTTAAGATTTCCTAGGTTTTCTTTCGTGAGGTTGAGCTAAGTCAGGTTTCATTAGAGCTGGATCGCATTGTGTTTGGTTAGAATGGGTTAGGATTAGCTAGAATAAGTTAGTTGAGGTTAGGTTTTTGGGTATGAAGTTACGATTGGCTAGGTTTTGTTTGGTTAGGTTGAGTTAAGTTAGGTTTCATTAGATCTGTATCGCGTTGTGTTTTTAAGTATGTGTTATATAGGATTAGGTTAGGTTAGTTTAAGTGATGTTGTATTAGATTAGATTAGGTTACATTTGGGTAGGTTTAATTAGGAGAGGTCAGTTTAAGTTAGGTTACGTTGCTATATTATGTTACACCATGCTAGGTTAAGCTTTTGTTAGTTTTTATTACCATATTTTTAAGTTGCTTTCATTAAATTGGCGATTAGTTTAATTTAGGTTTTGACTGTGTGGATTAATTTAGATTATTTCAAGTTATCTTAGGTTAAGTAAGGTAAAGTTAAAGATTTTGTTACATGCTGAAATGAACACACACACACACACACACACACACACACACACACACACACACACACACACACACACACACACACACACACAAACGTAATCACAAAACAGTACCTTGATATTCACAGCAGATAAAGCCGCTCCGTCCCTCTGACCGCGGCTCTTTTATTCCCCACCAATCATTGCTCTCCTCTACGTCGCCTTTCCAGAGCTGATGAAGCAAGTCGAGAGCTACTCACTTCTTCCCTCTCCTCGCCTTTACCTTCGTGAGCAACTACCTCACGAGCTTTTCAGGCAACAAATTCACTATAACACTTTATTACAATCACAGAGACGTGTTATCACTTCGAACGTATAAAAATAAAGTACGTGAAATCGAACAAAAATAACAATAACAACAATAAGTCACGTGCTCGGCTCGGAATCACGAAATCACGAAAAAAAACGAAATTTCAGGTTAATTAGTTTCTCCTTTCAAGACACCAGGTGAGTCGTAGGTAAATCGCAAGTAGATGATGGAAGTAACGTGGAAGTTCTAATATGAAGAATTTTAGACCCAGACACCACACTCGTCCCGCCAACACCAACGAGATACTGAGGAAGGGTTAGCAGGCGTCTCCAGGGTGGGGGAAGTGGTGGTGGTGGTGAGGGAGGTGGTGGTGGGGGAGAGAGGGAAGGGAGAGGCAGAGTGAGTGTGGTGGTGATGAAACGAAGGCCAGGGTTTTAAGGTTGTACGTGTGTGTGTGTGTGTGTGTGTGTGTGTGTGTGTGTGTGAGAGAGAGAGAGAGAGAGAGAGAGAGAGAGAGAGAGAGAGAGAGAGAGAGAGAGAGAGAGAGAGAGAGAGAGAGAGAGAGAGAGAGAGAGAGAGAGAGTGTGTAAAGGGAGGGTAAGAGTACAAAAACAAACACAAAATACATGGCATTTTTTTGCTCACAAAGTCAATAAACATGTCCGAGCAACAAGGTAATAAATACTGAGAGAGAGAGAGAGAGAGAGAGAGAGAGAGAGAGAGAGAGAGAGAGAGAGAGAGAGAGAGAGAGAGAGAGAGAGAGCTTACACAATGCAGTAACAATAGTTCACGGAAACATACACAAAAATATATTATATTAAAAGAAAAAATCAATAAAAAATAAGCAAACATGGATGAATCTCTCTCTCTCTCTCTCTCTCTCTCTCTCTCTCTCTCTCTCTCTCTCATCGCTGATCCCTTCTACCTACTCTCTCTTCCCCTCTAGTTTCATCCTTCCTCTTTTCTCTCACCACATCTACCTTTCTCCTAAACCCTCCTCCTCCTCCTCCTCCTCTTCCTCCTCCTCCTCCCCTCCTCCTCTTCCTCCCTGACCTGCGCCAATCCAACTGCCTTCCTTCTCCCCTCTTTCCCCTCTCCTCTATCCCATTCTCAGCGAGTCACATTATTTTGGGGGAAAATGTGTCAGGCTTCTTGGAATATTTGAGCGAAACTTTACAGTAAATTTTCTCACTTTTATTCAGTTTTCATTTTTCCCGTTTGGTATTTCAATATATTTAGTTTTTTTTATGTTTCTTACTTTAATGGAGAATGTTTGGCTTATGTGTGTGTGTGTGTGTGTGTGTGTGTGTGTGTGTGTGTGTGTGTGTGTGTGTGTGTGTGTGTGTGTGTGTGTGCGTTTAAGTTAAAAATGTTGCGTGTGATGTTTAATCAAGTCTGTCCTTGTTTTAATGTGTGTGTGTGTGTGTGTGTGTGTGTGTGTGTGTGTGTGTGTGTGTGTGTGTGTGTGTGTGTGTGTGTGTGTGTGTGTGTGTGTGTGTGTGTGTGTGTGTGTTCTAAGGGACTTTTGACAACTTTCATTACGGTTATCGAAGTTGATAATAAGATAAACACTATCATAATTTCTTCCATTTCCCTTTCTTTTTCTATTTTTCTCTTCCTTTGTTCTTTTCAATTCTTCTAGTTACTCAATTTAGCTTCATTTAACTTCATTCAAACCTATTCTCTCTCTCTCTCTCTCTCTCTCTCTCTCTCTCTCTCTCTCTCTCTCTCTCTCTCTCTCTCTCTCTCTCATCTCCTTTCTCCCAAGCCTCCCACGACAATATCTCTCTTCTTTAACTTTCCCTTCTTCTTTCTCCCTTTAGCATTTTCTTTCCTCCTCTCTTTCTTTTTCCTCCATTTCCTCCCTTATCTCCTTCTCATATTTCCTTTTCCGTTCCTTCTATTTTTTCTTTCATTTTTCTTCTATTTACTTCATTTTTCGTTTCTTTTCCTTTAATCTTCTTTCCGTTTCATGTCTACAACGATCTCTCTCTCTCTCTCTCTCTCTCTCTCTCTCTCTCTCTCTCTGATGCTAAGGACTTTATTAAGGGAAGAGATAATAATAAAAAAGATTGTAAGTAGTCCTTGAGCTTAAGACACTCATGGTGGTGGTGGTGGTATTAGTAGAACAAGAAGTGGTGGTGGTAGTGGTGGTGGTGGTGGTGGTGGTACTGGTGGTGGTGGTGGTAAGAGAGGAGAGAGAGAGAGAGAGAGAGAGAGAGAGAGAGAGAGAGAGAGAGAGAGAGAGAGAGAGAGAGAGAGAGAGAGAGAGAGATGAAATAATAAGACACAAATGACCTTGACAGCCACACACACACACACACACACACACACACACACACACACACACACACACACACACACACACACATGTTTCAAATTATAAACATCACAATCTTCCTTCCTAATCTAAAGCATCCTACGCTTATTTTCCCTTCTTTTTTCCATCTTTATCACCATGTACTAATATTCCTTCACCACCACCACCACCACCACCACCACCACAGGATAAGACACGACATAATCCTAATCCCATCCTTACGATCCTTACGTAGAAAAGTAGGATTAGTTACCATTATCCTGCTATTAATCCCCTTAAGTCCTCAGGTGATGGGGAAAGAGGGAGGGGAAGAGGGGAAGGGGAGGGGAGGGAGGGAATCAATTGTATGGTTGCATTTTTCTCCCATACATTTTTGAGTTTAATTTTTTTTCATTTTCGGTTTCACTTTTGTATTATAAGTACGCAAGTTTGTAGACCAAGAACGTAACAGAGAGAGAGAGAGAGAGAGAGAGAGAGAGAGAGAGAGAGAGAGAGAGAGAGAGAGAGAGAGAGAGAGAGAGAGAGAATGGGCGCTCTACTGCAGTGAGGCCATTTCAATTATTTCAACCTGACTCCTCTATTTGTCTCCCTACACACACACACACACACACACACACACACACACACACACACACACACACACACACACACACACACACACACACACACATTCTTTGCTCTCCTTAGGGAAAAGCAACGAGGTGGTGAAAGAAAGTTGCTTCAGACGTTGATACAGTTTGCTGGTGGAGATGAAAACTAATGGTGAGAGTAAGGTGATTGGACAGAGAGAGAGAGAGAGAGAGAGAGAGAGAGAGAGAGAGAGAGAGAGAGAGAGAGAGAGAGAGAGAGAGAGAGAGAGAGAGAGAGAGACTATACACACACGCACACTAATCAAATCAAACACTACAGGAAGGGAAACGAGTGAGACAGAGACAGAGAAATCGAGGAATACTGCCATACAAACACACATATGCACAGGAGGCAGTAATAATAGAAGTGAATTAGTCTCCCGAAAGAACCTGCACCAAAGAAAACGGACACACTGCAGCTATATTTACGGGGTGTATGAGTTATTTTTTCTACTCTTATTCCACGAAGGTCCTCCACTCTCCACCAGATTCTAAATGTTTATACCACTCTGACATTACTCCTTTCGCCTCTTACGTGTATGCGCTAAAGTTAACATATTACAAGGAATCCAAGCAGTAAATGATTATAATGGAGTTGGAATGTTAAGGTTTGCAATACGAGCTGTGTCAAACATGCATTATTAGTCTCGAAAATATGCATGGAATTCTAAATAAAGAGTTTTTTCATTAATGATATCATGACCATGTTTTTTAATGGCGGACTGGCACATTATTCTGAAACGTCTCATCGTGTTACCTTGAATATTTGTAACAGGCAATAGAGAACGTTTCTTTAATCATTTTCAAGTCTTTTATCTCATTTCCAGTGATAGTTTAACCCCTTCAATACTGACACACTTTTTTACCATGATTTTGAAATATGATTGGATTATTTTACATGCATTATGGAGATCAAAAAGATTAATATCCAGAGTTGTTACTATTTTAATCTCCACATAAGTTTCTGAAGCTGTTTGAAATCGCTAAACAGTAACCAGAATGAATATAAAACCTCTTCTTGGTACTGAAAGGATTAATAAGGATTCTGAACATATAGGACAGCGTTATTTTATATGGCAGTTGGGAAAAAACTCTTTGTGAGGGAATGGACTTCAATAGAGTTTTCAAGATTATCAGCGGTAGATTAACCTCTTCAATACCATAAATTACGTTTTCATATTCATTCTACTTACTATTTGGTGATTCTATACAGCTTCAGAAACTTATGTTGGGATTAGAAGAGAGAACATTCTGGCTATTAATCTTCTGACCTATATAGACCTTTCCTAATGTAAATAATATCGTCTAATCATACCCAAAGTTCATGGTAAAAATACGTCTCAATACTGAAAGGGTTAAGGAAAAGTGTTGCCATATTACGCAAAAATTTCCTTCAGATCTCTAGATTTAAACGTCCTGGAGGAAACATAGTAGCATTAGCAGTGAAGCAAAATACAGTGGAACCATGCGAGCTTTGGGATCCGAGGGGTCTCCAAGCGCACGGGTTCGAATCCTGTCCAGGGTACAAGTGTAGGTTGGGCTTCCTCACTCGGGGCAACGGTTTCCTAGCGGGTGGCTTTGAGATAGAAGGTACCCCAAAAAATGTACCTCCTTTAGCCCATAAATTCCCGTGAAAAACCCACATGGTGTAAATAAAAAAAATGAAATAAAAAAAAAGCCGCACACTGGTAATACAATAATTTTTTTAAGATATTGATGTACTACTTCAAATATAATCACGAGTACACTAACTACTGTATAACGACATCCACACCACTACTAGTCTATATCTCCCTCCCTACCACCGCCTTACTGCTCTAGTCGTAAAAAAAAAAATAAACATAGATCTTAAGACAATGGTATACTACTTTAAATATCATTACGACTACTCTAGCTAATAAAACAACATCCACTCTCTGCGCACCATTACTACTCTACATCTCCCTACCACTGTCTTACTACTCTACTCGTAAAAATTATCACATAGATCTTAATACAATGGTAGACTGCTTCAAATATCATTACGAGTACTAACTAATTAGTAATATAACATCCACTCTCTCTCTACCACTCTACATCTCTCTCCCAACCACCGCCTTACTGCTCTACTCGTAAAAAAACCACATAGATCTTAAACCAATGATAGACTGGGAAACTCTGGAACTCCCTCCCTGCATCTGTATTTCTGAATTCCTACAACTTGTCTTCTTTTAAGAGGGAGGTATCGAGGCATTTGCTCCCCTAATTCTGGCTGACGGTTTTGGCACTTTTTACACTTTTCAGAGAGCCAGCACTCAAGTGGGCCTTTTTTTAACTTTCTTTTTTTTTTTTGCCCTTGGCTGGCCCTCTTCCCTACGTAAAAAAAAAAAAATCATCCACGCTCTCTACACCACTACCACTTTCTCCCAACTTCTGCGTCACTAATCTACTCGTAATAAAACACATAATCTTGGTACAATGATATACTGCTTCAAATATCATCACCAATACACTAACTAGTAAAGCAACATCCACGCTCTCCCTATCACTCTGCATCTCCTTCCCTACCACCGCCTTACTAATCTATTCGTGTAAAAAAAACACATAATCTTAAGCCAATGATAGACTGCTTCAAATATCATTACGAATACAAACTAACTCTAACTACTAAAACAACATCCACGCACCCCACACCACTACTACTCTACATTTCCCTACCAGTGTTACTACTCTCGCGTAACTCCTTCGCCTTATCCACCTTCTTTCCATCTCCACCTGCTACTGTTCCCACCCATAGCGTAATCCTTCACGGCAGCCCATCTAAGACTGTGCACCGAGCCGGAGTTAAACTGTTAATCTCTTAGTTGACTTTTGATGTTGTTGCAGGATGTACTAATCAAAGTAAAGAGATTGGCTTATTTTCTGAGAGAGAGAGAGAGAGAGAGAGAGAGAGAGAGAGAGAGAGAGAGAGAGAGAGAGAGAGAGAGAGAGAGAGAGAGAGAGAGAGAGAGAGAGAGAGAGAGAGAGAGAGAGAGAGACTCGTACACTAGCTAATAAAAAGAAATACACATACATTTACAAGTTACAAACACGCACAGACAAGAAACAGGCATAAAAAAAAGTGATCGATTAATAAAAAAGAAAACGAAGACAGACAAACAGAAAACAACGACACACCAACAGAGACACAAGCAGACAAACAAAAATAAAGAAAAGAAAGACAAACAGAGCTATCACACCAACAAACACACGAACACACGAACATACAGATTACATAACACACCCACTAACAACCTGCCACGGTGATAGGACTTCTTAATTAACTTGGACCAGGTAAAGGTGTTTTTTGGAGGAATTAGATCCAAAATACCACGCGAAATGTGAAGGCAGTTAATCAGTGCTATTATATGCGACTTAATTAGCATGAACTATTTAAGTAATACGATGAGTTTTACGTACACAGGTAAAATTAGTTATGAAAGCTGATTAAAGTTGAACTGAGGTAGAGAGCTCTTTTATTTCTATTTTTCCGCTGGTGCCACTGACAATTTTTTATTTTATTTTGAGAGTATGATTAAAAAAAGATATCAAGAAAAACTAATCATCTTTGAAATTCTTTGCTATGTTATTGTTTTCTTTACATATTAACTTCTTCAGTATCATGTCATTTTTTCATATCTCTTCTACCTACTATTTGGTAATTTTATAAAGCTTTAGAAACTTACTTGGAGAATTAAAATAGTGAAGACTGGCCATTAATCTTCTAACCTCCATAAACTCATAATAAAATAGTCTAATCATACTCAAAACTCAATGTAGAAATGCGTTCCAGTACTGAAAGGGTTAAAGAAGAAATGCTAACTTTTTGGATAATACTCATAATTAAAGTGTGCATGTACATTAAGCTTTCCGTGAACATAACCACAATTGTTATCCGAAGAAAACTCAACTTTTAACGACTGCATTTACATTATCCTCTGTGTCACCAGCTCTAACACGGTCTAATAGTATGATTTGTATAACTATCGCAATGCTTCTCTAAAAACAAGAACCACACTTAGATAATTCCAACCATTAATCCCTTCAGTACCATGACGCGCTTCCATCTTCATTCTGCTTACTATTTGTTATTTTGGTGGTTTGAAATAGTGAAGACTGTTTCCATTAATCTTCTGGCCTCCAAAGACGCTACCTAATGTGAATAAAATAATCAAATCGTAATCAAAACTCATAGTAAAAATGCATCTTAGTACTGAAGTGGTTAATTAGAAAACCCACTTCCTGTTACAGTGCCCAGCTTATGCCAATGAAAGAACGAAAATAATGCAAAGAGAAATACTAAATACGAAGGAAGAGAACACCATCGGAGACCTGTTTTTTTAAGGAAGTAATTCAAGAAACCAAGGCAGTGATATATGAAATGTGGGAAAGGAGGAAACGCCAAAGGAAAATTCTAGACAACTGAAAACTGACCAATGAGAAACAACAATAAATATCATCAGAGAAGCGACGTTACAATGAATGGCAAAGCTTCCTGAACGACACCTAACCTGACCTGAGCAAAGTCTCCATTTAATCTCTTCA
>NC_059277.1:8944769-8954769 GCF_017591435.1 Portunus trituberculatus
AATAATTTCACTTCCTCCATAAACAAATCGTAATATTAAGATGCACATGACACTGAAAAAAGCACAGTTATTGAACTAATGTAAAATGCAGCTAGAGAAACAGAACACATCAGAGGTACTTGGTAAACTAATGTAATATGTAGCAAGAGCAAGAGAGAATAACACAAGTACTTAATGAACTAATGTAAAATGCAGCGAGAGAAAGAGAGAATAACAAAGCTTCACATCGCTCTTATGACATACGAAAGAGTTTCTCCTCCGAAAGAGAGAGAGAGAGAGAGAGAGAGAGAGAGAGAGAGAGAGAGAGAGAGAGAGAGAGAGAGAGAGAGAGAGAGAGAGAGAGAGAGAGAGAGAGAGAATAAAAAAAATGCAGATAAGAAAAGAGATACGAACTTACAAAGGAGCATTGCAAGCACTATATTAAAAAAAAAATGTACTTGAATCACTTGTTAATTCCTTTGCTGTCAGTGCTGTCTTGTTAATCTCCATCCTCGTAACTCTAGCTAACCACACCAGTAATAAAGAAAAGTGAGAAAAGAAAAACACGCATAAATTTAAACGTAAAACAAAGACAAAAGCCAGCAAATTCTGAGATATATGAATTTTTATAGAGAATGTGTCCTTTTGCCCATAATTCCCGTGAAGAGCCCACATGGTATAAATAGAAGAAAAAAAAAAAAAAACTGGAAGGGAAAGTTTGAGCAAAAAAAGTGTCCCCGGTTCCCAGTTCAAGGTTCCCAGTTCCCAGTTCCCAGTTCCCAGTTCGCAGTTCCCAGTTCCCAGTTCCCAGTTTCCAGTTCCCAGTTACGAGTATCAGAATGCGCGGGGCAGCGAGGGGGGGGCAAGGCGGCGCTCTGGAAGGGAAATAGAGTCCCATTGCGACAGATGGAACACCATATGTATTGCTCCTCACACTAATTTCTAGACAATAAACGAGGCTGTGTGTGTGTGTGTGTGTGTGTGTGTGTGTGTGTGTGTGTGTGTGTGTGTGTGTGTGAGAGAGAGAGAGAGAGAGAGAGAGAGAGAGAGAGAGAGAGAGAGAGAGAGAGAGAGAGAGAGAGAGAGAGAGAGAGAGAGAGAGAGAGAGAGAGAGAGAGAGAGAGAGAGAGAGAGAGAGAGAGAGAGAGAGAGAGAGAGAGAGAGAGAGAGATATATCCCTTTTCATCCATCATGCTAAATCATACGTGAAAATAACCATAGTTTTCGTATTTCCAGAGAGAGAGAGAGAGAGAGAGAGAGAGAGAGAGAGAGAGAGAGAGAGAGAGATACGTACGTACCTATACAACGATGCTTTCAACCCTCCCACTGAGTTGTATCGAAAAAAAAAAGAAGAAAAAAATAAGGAACGTGAAAAAATGCAATAAAATCAGGCAAGTTCCAAATAGCATTATAGCAGCGTAGATGAAATACCAGGAGAATATTTTCATTTTCCCCCTCAGGTGACGTGTTTCCCTGTTCCCTGGTGTAATTTCCTCATACGCACATACCTGCCTCATCTGCTGTCACCTGGAGCCGGGACGCGAGATGTTATGAGCGCCGTACGTGGGAAAGAATAATAAGAGAAAGAATAGGAATAGTTTAAGGAAAAGTGTGAAAGTTTGTGGATTCGTCATACATTGCAGTACTCATTAGGAAACCAGTACTGCGTCTGACGTAACGAAAGGTTGTGTTTTGCCTGTAGAATTGTTGCGAATACAGGTGAAGGCAGAATTGTACGTTGTTTGCTGTTGGTGCCTGGGAAAATACGCCAAGCAAAAAATAATATGCTGTGAAATATTAAGATGGAGACGTTAATACAGAAAAAAATAATGGTTCAAAAAATTGTGATATGACTTGAATATTCTAAAATGAAAAGATATTAAATTAGTGAAGTGCAAATTTCAGACAAACATATTTTCATAGCAAGTAAGATGAAAATGATGTGAATTGTGAAATATTGATGAAGACTTTACCAGCGTGGAAATTCCAGTGAAATAATGATGATAATAATAATAATAATAATAATAATAATAATAATAATAATAATAATAATAATAATAATAATAATAATAATAAGAAGAAAAAGAAGAAGAATCGTAACCTTACCTTAATTAACAAATGGAACCGTCTAAGCAAAGGAAATAAATACAAAAGTGTGGATCGGATACTATTTACAAAAACACATGAGGAGAATTATAGAGAATTACAAGCTACTTTTTCGTTTCGTTAACTCTTCTTTTTCCGTTGATCTCTCTCTCTCTCTCTCTCTCTCTCTCTCTGGTCTTTTCACGGATATCAAGTCACGGAACTCTCCGTCTTTATTTCCTGATGCAGAAACGAGACTTGCAAAACTTGTCCCGCATATTCATTCTGTCTATAGCCCTGATGCAGCTTTTCAATCCATACCTCGCTTCTTCTGTCCATTCTATTGCCAAACTTTCGGACGGGGATGTCTTGGTGTGTTTCCCTCCATCCACCAGACGGAAATGTATTAGACCGAAAGGTGACATTGTTTTTTTTTTTTATGAGCGTTTCATTTTCTCGACGTTCATAGGTAAAAATCCTACCGTATATATTTAATCTTATGAAGCAAATATAAATAAACAATTTCACATCACCTATTGTTAAAGATCTACCTATGAAGAAAGAGGAAATACAACGCCTTTGCATTTTCTATTATATCTTAGTTTATGTGTTGGTCAGGACTCGATCACTCACTAATTCTTTCAACACACCCACTCGCATCACCGGCCCTCCTCACACATAAAGCCCAAAAAGCGTATATTTCACATGCAAGGCGGATTCTGGTAATATTATCTGTCCTCTCTCTCTCTCTCTGAAGCCTACGTAAGCTAGAGATATGGACTAATAAGGGGTATACACACATACACACACACGGAAGATCTTTTATAAGGTATACCGTTTTTTGTTTCCTTTATTCCTCATCACATCAGCGATAAGATGAGATAACTGATTCAACATTTATTCCAGGGACAGCAAAAAATAGGGCTGGGAGAGGAGGTTACATAACGAAGGGCTTAAGGAGGACGAGAGAGGAAAGGAGGGAAGGAATAACTGGACAATTGACTGGAAGGAAGTGGGTGAACAAAAGGGAGAGAGGATGATGAATGAGAAACAGAAAGGAGGAAGATATAAGGAGAAAAGAAGAATGTGAGGTGAGAGAATAGAAAAAAGGAAGAGAAAGAAAACTAAAGAAAGTCAAAGCAATAGAAAGAAAGAGAAAAAACTGCAGGACACTGAGAAAAATCAACGAAATAGAGAAAACAGGACAGAAATTTGAAAGAAAATAAAAAAATGAAAGAGTATAAAACGGAACAAAAGAAGTGGAACAATGAAAAAGAAAAAGAGAAAGAAAAAAGAGAAGGGAGAGTAAGATGAAAAATAAAAAGAAGTAAGAGGAGGACACGAGGAAGAATATGGAAAAAAGAAAAGGAAGAATATAAAGAAGAAAACGAAAGATGACCAGTATAAATGACAGACAGGAGGAGAAGAAAAGAATCCAACCACGGAGGAAGGGAAAGGACGAGAGAGAGAGAGAGAGAGAGAGAGAGAGAGAGAGAGAGAGAGAGAGAGAGAGAAAGAAAGAAAGAAAGAAAGAAAGAAAGAAAGAAAGAAAGATAGATAGATAGATAGATAGATAGATAGATAGATAGATAGATAGATAGATAGATAGAGAGAGAGAGAGAGAGAGAGAGAGAGAGAGAGAGAGAGAGAGAGAGAGAGAGAGAGAGAGAGATAGGAGAGAAGGGAAAGAAAGGGAAGAGGAAGAGAAATGTACCGATTCTCGACGTGATGAGTGTTATTGTACCTCTCTCTCTCTCTCTCTCTCTCTCTCTCTACATGTCTATCGATCTTTATTTGTATCTCTTCCCTTTCTTATCTATCCTCTTCTGTCTCTTTGTTTAGCTACACTTTTCCTTATCTTTCTTCCCTCTCTTATTTAAATTTGTGGCACTCTCCTCGTCTGTCTGTCTGTCTGTCTGTTTGTTTTTCCACTAATACATGTCATGGCGTCCACGTCTGCTTCCCATTTTCTAAGTTACACACGTTTTCTTCAGAGTTTACATAGTTTACCCTTGACGTCACGCAGCTGTACACGTCAAGTAAGAAAAATAAATTAGAAAACGGGGCAACACTTGAATTATTTACGTCTTGTGAAAAGGGAGATATTCTAGTCGGTCTCTGTCTCTCTCTCTCTCTCTCTCTCTCTCTCTCTCTCTCTCTCGTTCTCGCGGCGTCAACATGGCTGTCATCATATTTCACCTCTACACACTCATCTCATACTCAACGCCCTCTCGTCTCATTCATGTTGCCTCGTACGTCTCCCTAATTCTCCTCCTCCTCCTTCTCCTCCTCCTTGCCCTCCTCCTCCATATTTTACTCCTTCTCTTAGTTCTATTTTCTCCTTTTCTCTCTAACAGTTTTCCTTACTTGTGTCTTTTTTCTATTTTTTTTTTCTGTATCCATTCTTTTATTTTCCTACTATTTTTATTCTTTCTCCATCTCACTTACCTATCTGTTTTTCCTTTTTCTTCTCCCTTTCTCTTCATTTTCATATCTTCTCTCGCTTCCATGAATTTTTTTGTTTTCGCAATTCTTCTCGTTTTCTTCGAACATTAACTCCTCTTCCTCCTCCTCCTCCTCCTCCTTCTTCTCCTCCTCCTCCTCCTTTTCTTCCTCCTTCTCGCCCACTATCTCTGCCCTCTCTCGAGTTTTAATTTCCAAGGAGAGTATTCGCAAACTTCCCCGTGTCTAATTTCAACTACTTTAACAAGCCGTTTGATTAAAAGTTCCCAGTGTTTTCATTATTACAGTGGCGGGGCAACAAGTGTCCTGCACCGCTATTGGCAGAAGAATACTTGAGATCGGAGCTGTTATTGTCTTTATTCTCTATGTAGACTATTAGAAAATGTGCAGGAAGTGAAGTTTTTTCGAAATATATCTTGCCGTGTTCCAAGATTTTTTTTTTTCGTCTATTCTTTCCTCTCATTGTATTTGTTATGTCTTCTCAGCGAACCCTCAATTTTATCAATATATTTTATTCCCTCTGTTTTCTTTTCCGCCTTCTATCTCCCTTCTCCATCAGTACAGTCTCTTATACCTCCTTGTTTTCCTCTTGTTTTTTTCCCTCCTCTTCAATTTTATCAGTGCACTTTATTCCCACCTTTTTTCTTTTCCTCCTTTCATCTCCCTTCTCCACCAATACAGTCTCTTATACCTCCTTGTTTTCCTCCTTTATTTTTTTCCTCCTCCACGCTGTCATCTCCAATATCATCACTCCTACTTTTTCTTTTATTCCTGAAGTTTTTATTAAGTTCCTTTTTTTTCTCCTTGTATTGTTTTTCTGCCACTTTTTCTTTGGGTAAGCTGTGCCTGTCTACATAAGCCTTGGAAGGGATGTGGCTAAGCTGAGTAGGTAGACGTGTGTGTGTGTGTGTGTGTGTGTGTGTGTGTGTGTGTGTGTGTGACTTGTTTTGCGCCACTTCGAGATCCATGACAGGAGGAGGAGGAGGAGGAGGAGGAGGAGGAGGAGGAGGAGGAGGAGGAGGAGGAGGAGGAATAGGAGGACTAATAAAGGGACAAACAAAGCAGGGAACATGAAGCAGTGATATGAGGAAGACGGAAAAGGAAAAAAAAAAAAAAAAAAAAATTGCAGTGTGCGAGTGAGACAATGACTTGATTGATACTGAAGGCCAGAGAGAGAGAGAGAGAGAGAGAGAGAGAGAGAGAGAGAGAGAGATGCAGGCGGGTTCAGGATCAGTGGCGCCTTCTCTGATCCCACTCTAATGGGACCCAAACTCACCGAGAAAAGTGAGTCAGACACCGCCCCTGAATGTTCCCAGTGACAGAGAGAGAGAGAGAGAGAGAGAGAGAGAGAGAGAGAGAGAGAGAGATTTAGTTTCATATCAAGCCCACAGGATTTGAGTTTGACGTTAAGAAATGAACTGAAGATGGAAAACTGATGCCGAATACACACACACACACACACACACACACACACACACACACACACACACACACACACACACAGTAACAAGAGGGTGAAATATTTGTTGTTTTTATCTACATACAAACAATAAACACTATATTATCCACACAAATTGTAAATAGTAAACTCTCTCTCTCTCTCTCTCTCTCTCTCTCTCTCTCTCTTAATCATGTGAGTCTTACTTTTCATGTATTATGTATCAATTCGTGCATGATATGTCTATGAATTAGTTTTATTAAAGTTTATCAGTAACATTAGCGGTTCTTCTCCCCTAACACGACCGTCACGTCCACCGCCTCTACACAGCGTCGCCCTTTGCTACTTTAGGGTGACTGAGGGCGGAGGGGAACGCAGGACCTCGCCGGTGACAAGTTTCCGTGACAAGTTCCGGTGTGGAGAAATTCTGGTGATGAATTCTGGAGTCAGAAACCCTAATTTAGGCCTAAACCACACACACACACACACACACACACACACACACACACACACACACACACACACACACACACACATGCGAAGGTTAAAAGTTGAAATGATAAATAAGAAAAAATAAAAATAAAAGCGCAAAAAATGGGATACACTCAAACATTTTCTCTCGTGATATTCAACATTTCCACTTTATCCAGCATCCTTGGCTCGTTTTATCCACTTTCTTCTGTTTCTTAGTAATTTTGATCGCTCACTAATCCGTTTCCTTCTCGCCAGCCTTCAACTATAATGGAGTGGATTTTACAAGTTAAGCAACTGTTTCTCTGTGTGTGTGTGTGTGTGTGTGTGTGTGTGTGTGTGTGTGTGTGTGTGTGTTTCCCCAGCGCCATTCACTATGAAAATATTAACACTGATAAATGTGGACTAGAAAAAAAAGTGACTTGGAGAAGGAGGGAGTAAACAGGCAAAGAGCGACGCTAAAAAAACACTGGCATGGACACAAGAACGCCCCGCAGTGTTAGCAGGTAAACACAGCAGTACTCCAAGTCACGAGTCACGCTCCACGACTGCCAACACTCGGGCGGTAGTTTCGTTCATCTTAGCAAACAAAAGGAAGGGCAAGATAAGACAACAGTATAAGACCTAATATGTGACTTGTGTTATCTGATGTGACTAAACTTACTGACTTCACTCATTGATTTCGTGAAGATTGATATACAAAGTTGAAAACAACGAAAACCAATGAAATGAAACAGTACTTATGAAAAATTCGTCACTTTTCGCTCAGTTTTGTAGTTTCTCCGTTAAATGATAAGCTCTTGATAATTTTCGATAACAAATTTTTTTTTATTCATTCTTTGCTCAAATAAACAGTCTTTCTCATTCCCAACATACACCTTTGATCTTTCCTCAGTGAAAAATATATCTTTTAATCATTTTCCGTTCATATAAATACAGTCTCACTTATTCCTCGTTAAAATATAATTATACACTGTTACTCCATCCACGCTTGAATGATTACTCTTATCCATTAGCATTAAAAAAAAGCCTCTCCATGAACTAATTCCCTGTTGAAATATATTATTCTTCAAGGGACAAATCCGCTTATCATCTTCCAAGAATTAAGAAATACAAAACAAGCTAGAGTAGAAATGCTTCACTAAACTGCCAAAAAAAAAAAGAATAAATAAATAAATAATAATGAGAAGATTTAGTATACATACATATTTTCTAATAAAAAAACCTCCTGATTGATAATGACATTTAATAACAAGGTGTATAAAATAATAAGGTTAAAAGAAAGGGTCAAGAATTTCCCCTCGCCATCTTCTCTACGCTTTGATAAGTTCCCCAAGGCAGCGCACCTGAGCGAAGCCAATTAGGCCCCCTTGCACCTACCCGGATACTCAAACCCACCTGGGCGACACCTGCCGTACACAAGCAGGTGAAAACACACACACACACACACACACACACACACACACACACACACACACACACACACACACACACACAAAAATACTTCACAGGGGTACAAATATTTGAAGTACGTTTGGTTTCATTTCCACCTTAAAAACTCTCTCTCTCTCTCTCTCTCTCTCTCTCTCTCTCTCTCTCTCTCTCTCTTTCTCTCATTTCCGTCGCTAACAGGGAAAAATATTACGGAAAGAAAATATTATTCTGGAGAAATAGTGACGAGTAAGAGGCGAGCCCTTCACTTCTCGCCTCTGCTCCTCCCTGTCACTCCCACCACTCTTTTTGCCATCTTTTGTCACTTTTTATTGAGAGAGAGAGAGAGAGAGAGAGAGAGAGAGAGAGAGAGAGAGAGAGAGAGAGAGAGAGAGAGAGAGAGAGTCGTACGGTTACAATTCCTCGAAGCATGAAAGAAAAAAAGAAGATAAAGAAAGAATAGAAAACAGGATTACTTGTAAGCTTGTGTATTAGAGAACATTCATTTAGAGCTTCAGTTCCTCACAGTTGCTATTTCAATACTAGCTTCAATTGTCTCGCTCTCTATTCATCTCAAGCTTCAGGTTCTCAAGACTCCAATTCCCTCAAGCTTCCATTACCTGCAGCCTTAATTTGCAAGCTTTGGTAGACGTACACTTTATAATTAAAAGGAAAGGAAGGGATTAATTTGTCAGAGTGTTACTGTTCAGGTTACAATTTTTTTTCTCTGTCTCTGTCTGTCTCTCTCTGTCTCTCTGTGCCTCTCTCTCTCTCTCTCTCTCTCTCTCTCTCTCTCTCTCTCTCTCTCTCTCTCTCTCTCTCTCTCTCTCTCTCTCTCTCTCTCTCTCTCTCTCTCTCTCTCAACACCTCATTTCTCTCTCTTTACTTTCCTCCTCTTCTTCCCGCTCTTTATCCACTCTCCTTCTCCTCCTCCTTCACTCTCTGTCTTCCTCTCTTACCATATAATTTCTCTCTGTTCGCTTTCCTTCTCGTTTTCCTCTCTCTCCTCCACTTTCGTCCTCTTTCTACACTCTTGACCTTTCCTTTCCTTTCTTCTTTTATTTTTTTCCCTCCCTCCTTCCCTCCTCCCTCACTCAAGCCTCTTGTCTGGAAGAGATCAGGACACTCGTGGCGCCTTTTAATCTCGTTGGCTGAGGAAAGTTACTCTAAATATGCCAAGAAATAAAAGGTCGAGGTAGAAATTCACACCACGGGACACGGGATGACAGGTAGAAAAATTTTAAATATGAGAGACTTAAAGTTGTAAAAAAAAAAAATGTAAAGTAAAGAAGAGGCGCCTGACTAACTTTTCTCGAACTGTGACTTAAAAACCTCAACTTGCTAATTAGCCTTCCATGAAAAAGATGCTGATCCCATTTTTTTGAGCCACTTAAAGATAGGAGATTGTGTTCATGGTGAATTTAAAGTATTAGATGGAGAAACTAATGTAATAAAGGCAATAAAGTGATCAATTGACCAACACTGACAGAAGAATGCCACTTTTTTTTACACTGAAAACTAAAAAAAAGGAAAAAAATAAAAGAAAGAGAAAATAAACAAAACAAAGATGGAAAAAAGAGGAAAAAAAATAAATAAAAAGGTAGAATTGGCAAGAGGGAACATCAGGCAAAATATAGGAAAAAAAGGGAAAAACATCGATTTAAAGAGAAAAAAAAAGGAAAATAATATAAACGATAAGGAGAATAACGAACAAAACAAAAGACAAATAGGAAAAATATCGAAAATAAAGAGAAGAAAATAAATGATTAAAAAGGGAAATAACATCCAAAACAAAAAGGGGAAAACAAGCAAACAAAAACAAGTGAAAACAAGAAAATAACACAAAAAAGAATAAAAACAGGCAAGGAAAAGGAAATAGCAGACAACAGAAGGCAAAAATAAAGGGAACGAGGAAGAGGAAGAAAGAAAAATAACAAAAGAAAGAAAATAAAAGAAAAAAGACAGAAAAAAGGGAACAGGAGACAACAGGAAAGAGAAACAAAGGAAAAAAAACATGAGATAGCAGATAAAACAAAGGAAACAGGAGAGAACATGAAGGAAAAACAAAGGGAAAGAGAAGAAAAATAAAACAACAAAGGAAAACGGAAAAAGCAGACGAAACAACAGGCAACA
>NC_059277.1:8957269-8964769 GCF_017591435.1 Portunus trituberculatus
GGGTGACCAGAACTGAACACAGTACTCAAGATGAGGGCGGACGAGCGCATTAAACAATGTGAGAATTACCCCTTCTGATTTGAATTGAAAAGTCCTCCCGATAAACCCAACCAATTTGTTTGCTGTTTTAACTACTTCCGAGCAGTGTTTACTTGACTTGAGGTCTGAAGTAATTATGACGCCTGAGTCTTTTCCCTCATCAACTTTGAACAGCTTGGAACCGTTCATTGAGTAATCAGTATGATCATTATTGCTACCAATGTGCAACACTTTATATTTATCTACATTGAAGCTCATCTGTCACTTGTCTGACCAAGTGGCTAAGCGGTCGAGATCTGATTGTAGTTTACTTTTGTCCTCTGACGTGACTACTTTATTCATTATTCTAGTATCATCAACAAACTTAGATACTTTACAGGTGAGGCTCTCATCAATATCATTAACGTAAATAAGGAAAAGAAATGAGGAGGAGGAGGAGGAGGAGGAGGAGGAGGAGGAGGAGGAGGAGGAGGAGGAGGAGGAGGAGGAGGAGACAGAGGAGAAGAAGTAATAGTAGTAGTAGTAGTAGTAGTAGTAGTAGTAGTAGTAGTAGTAGTAGTAGTAGTAGTAGTAGTAGTAGTAGTAGTAGTAGTAGTAGTAGTAGTAGTAGTAGTAGTAATTGCTGTTGTTGTTATCATGCACTTGGGGATTAGATAAAGTTAAATAAAATGGTCGAGTTCTTAGCTATTTTTTTGTTCTGTACATACGTGGCATAGCTAAGTGACCTCTTGGCGTTAACTTGAATTTCAAAAAGGAAGGCAGTGAAAAAAAAGATATCACGATAGCATAGATAATAAGACTTTTTAAAGGGAAGAAGTTGGAATTCATGACAACTTAATTGAAAAAAAACAAATAATGATAACAAGTATCCTGTGGCAAAAAGTATGACATGTAAAATGAAACACCTTAATGAAAACAAACACTGTCAACAATTCAGAAACAAGCAAGGCAGCGGAAAGGAACACAAAGGACATCGCTAGCCGGAGGTTGCGTTTCTCACTGATGTAGCTTTAAATTAATCACAGCAGCGTCCATGTTAGTGTGAGTGACGACTGCAAAATTTGGCGATGATATCAGGACAGGAGAAGCGCTAAGCTAACACGACAAAGCGAGAGGCCAGGCAGTGTGTGATATTAATGAAAGCAGGTGAATCTTCAAACAACACCTCTGGAACATAAGAACACATGCAAATAAGAAGACATTAAACCTACGCTCTTTAAGTCCTATGTCCGTATTAAGAAACGCCAATTGCAAGGCCACAGAGACAAATAGCCAGGTTTTCAAGACAATTTCTCCTTTTGATATACTAGAAATGTTGCTAATCTATCCCCAGAACTATAAAGAATACTAATAAAAACACAAGTATCTTCAACTGCAGCATGTGGAAAGCAGTGACAGTGAGAGAGCTAAACATTTCAGAATATGGACACTAATGAGGCAGCATGATTTAGCTACAGACCTGTTTATTAATTAAATGCATAATTATAGAAGGGAGGCGGTGGAGTAGTGGATAAGGTGGTGAGCGTGGGATCGGACAGACGTCCACGTGTAGGTTTGAATCCCACCGCATACCACATTAATACTTATTTGTCGAGTGGTTTAAAGTTACCTACGTGTCACTATGGTACCCAGGACCAAAGATGCGCATGGGTGGTGATATGGGCCTTAATATGGGTACCACTACAAATAAAATTGCGTGCGCCACTAATGGGTAGAAGATGAACAGCGCTTCACATACTCTTCAAGTAAAACCTACAGACGCTATAGGCCACAACATAAATAAAATAAATAAAAACTACAGCGTGTTTAGGATCAGAGATAGAGAAAGCCACGAGCCATCAATATTTTCAGTTTGATTGGCGCACGTGGTTGTCACTTAGCGAGGCATTTTGTACAGATTACTATGACTGGTTTGCCTTAGCTTGGCTCCACTCACAGCTGGAACACGCGAGCCCCTTCACCGTGAACGAACAGTAATAATTTACTCTAAAATAGCTCCTTTATTTAAAACATATTGTAGTTTACTGATAACGTAATTGATTTGATGTGAATAATACCTGTTTTCTGTTGATCAACGCACTTATTACAAGGACAGCTCACAGTTTTCCTCAAGATCTGACAGCCACGCATTCCCTGGGACACATTCAAACCCAGACCCAGGAGCCACTTTAGAGTAGACACACTATAGCAAGACACGTATACGTACATATGAGTGGGTCTTTTAATTTAATAGTTTTTTGTTGATCTTGGCCAGTTTTTTCCCCTCTTACATAAAAAAGAGTAGTTTAAAAAGTTTATCGCGCTATATCTGAACAAATCTCATTAAGAAATAGAATACTTAACCCATACTTTCTACTTCATCCAATTGCTAAACTCGTGTGGAGAAAAAATCATCAAACTTTTGAAGCACATAAACAAAACTGTGCGAACTTAGGTTAGGTTAAGTTAGGTTAGGTGTAAACTAAACATCAGGATTTTGTTTCCGTTTCTTTGGCACAGAAAAACAGAGAGAGAGAAAGAAAACGCTGGTTGATCAGACAATTTCATCTCTCTCCTCTCTCTCTCTCTCTCTCTCTCTCTCTCTCTCTCTCTCTCTCTCTTACCCTGAAATACAAATACGATTGTCAAGGAATCTGAAAAAGCAAAACATTAAAAAAAACTCAAGCAATTTCCTCAAAGCATTTAATTTCCTTCCCTCCTTCTCTCCTTCCCTTCGTCCCTCAAGTTCCTCCTCTTTCCACCACCACCACAACCTTCTCCTCTTCTCCTTCCTCCTCTTCTCTCCCTAGCGGAAACTTTCTCTCCATCAGGTTACATCAAGTTAAAAGTGAACTTCGCCTCATTTAACAGGAATTAAGGTTTCATTTTTCTCCTTTTCTCCTGCCAAAGGTTTTAACATCCATTTCCGAACAGGATTTAAAGTTCTTACGGAGGAGAGAGGGAAGGGAGGGAAGGAGGGAGGAGAGAGAAGGCTGGAGGGAAGGAGAGGGAGCACGGACTGATGGAGGAACGGTGGGAAAGATGAGTGGAGGGAAAGACGGAGGAGGAGGGAGAGAGAAGGCTGGAGGGAAGGAGAGAGAGCACGGACTGATGGAGGAACGAAGGGAAAGATGAGTGGAGGGAAGGGAGGGAAGGAGGGAGGAAAGAGAAGGCTGGAGGGAAGGAGAGGGAGCACGGACTGATGGAGGAACGAAGGGAAAGATGAGTGGAGGGAAGGGAGGGAAGGAGGAGGGAGAGAGAAGGCTGGAGGGAAGGAGGGAGAGCACGGACTGATGGAGGAACGAAGGGAAAGATGAGTGGAGGGAAGGGAAAGGAGAGAGGGATAGAGAGAAACAAAACCTTGGACAGAGGATAACCAGAAGAGGAAGAAGAAGAAAAAAGAAGAAAGATAGAAAGAGGAAAAGAAAAAGATATAGACAAAGAAGTGGAAAAGAAGGAGGAGGAGGAGAAGGAGGAGGACTGGAATGGAAAGGAGAGGGAAGACAAACACGAGGGATATTTGAGGTCGCAAAGAAAACACAAGAGGAGGAGTAGATGAGAGGAGATGTAAATGCGATAATTAAATCAAATTCGACGTCTTCAGCTGCAGCCTTTCACCTCTCTCTCTCTCTCTCTCTCTCTCTCTCTCTCTCTCTCTCTCTCTCTCTCTCTCTCTCTCAGTGAGGTGATCATTCTCATGTTATTCTAATGAGGAGAGAGACACACAAGCAACTTTGTAATCCCCCATTTAGTTATTCTGAGCATTTAAAATAAGAGGAGGAGGAGGAGATGGAGGAGGAGGAGGAGGAGATAGAGGAGGAGGAGGACAAGGAGGAGATAGAGGAGGAGGAGGAGGAGGAGGAGGAGGAGGAGGAGGAGGAGGAGGAGGAGGAGGAGGAGGAGGAGGAGGAAGGAGGAGTTGAGGAGGAGGAGGAGGAGGAGAGAGAGGAAGAGAGAGAGAGAGAGGATAGAGAGAGAGAGAGAGAGAGAGAGAGAGAGAGAGAGAGAGAGAGAGAGAGAGAGAGAGAGAGAGAGAGAGAGAGAGAGAGAGAGAGAGAGAGAGAGAGAGAGAGAGGAGTAACCCAGGCTTTGTTTACTTTAGTGGGGACCTTGTTTTTCATTCTCTCTCTCTCTCTCTCTCTCTCTCTCTCTCTCTCTCTCTCTCTCTCTCTCTCTCTCTCTCAGGCACGTTATGGAAGGGAGAGGCAGGAGGAAGAGAAGCAATAGTGTGTTTGAGTGGAATAATGAACATGGATGTGTGATGAAAATTAAATGGAGAGGGAATGGCTGTGTGTGTGTGTGTGTGTGTGTGTGTGTGTGTGTGTGTGTGTGTGTGTGTGTGTGTGTGTGTGTGTGTGTGTGTGTTTTCCATCGATTTTAATTAAGCACGATGACATCTACTGGACAGCGAGGAAAACATCACTTCGTTCTTCTTGTCACTATCGCCCTCTTTTCCTTCTGCTCCTCCTCCTTTTCCTCCTCCTCCTCCTCTTCCTCCTCCTCCTTCGAACAGCTTCCCACTCCTCCACCGATCCCAAGTGCCGCCCCAATGTTCTCTTCTGTCTGCCACGCGTCATCTTGTATGCTATTTCTGGCTCATCGTGGCGTGCTGCGGGGGTGTGTGTGTGTCTCGCCTGCAGCCGTCCCATCTCGCTGCCCACTGACGCTTTGCTCTCACCACAACAATTTTTCAAGACCACTGACACCATTAGCTGGATTTTCAAGACCGTTTCTCCTTATATTAAAATAGAAATCTTGCCAATCCATCACCAGAGGCACAAAACTACCCCTAAAATATGATTATCTTCCACTGCAGCCTTTGGGAATTAGTGCTGGTGAGAGAGCAAAGTGTTTCAGAATACGGGCATAAGTCTCTCGTCTCAAAAGGAATATAAGCGCTCGATGACTCGGAAGACGGCGAAAATGTGGCTTTTTTGAATGTTTGTGAAATCAAATTGGGTGCAACGAGATACAAGAGAGAGAGAGAGAGAGAGAGAGAGAGAGAGAGAGAGAGAGATTGTATGGACGATGGGTGTAGATGGAGGGAAGGAGAGACGGAAGGAGGAGGATGACAAGAGAGCAGAGTAAAATGTTAGAGGCTGCAGGGAACCCTGTAAGAATCACTGTGAGAGAGCACTGACACGAAAAATTGACTTCATTCTCCATTCGCTTCCAAAAAACGATATTTGGAAAGCGATTTTGTTTACATACGCACGTAGTACAATCTCTCTCTCTCTCTCTCTCTCTCTCTCTCTCTCTCCTCTCTCCATGTCCTAATCACCCCCGTCAAGTCCCAACACACGCCGCCAGGTACCAAGATGTCAACACGTTCTCTTTCCCTCTAATTAACCTGTGCAGGACGGAGAATACAAGGCACGCGGCCAGGTGAGGCTGTTCACCTGGACCCGGCCGCTATAACAAGTAATTACGGCTGCCACACCGCGCCGCGTCACTACTAAGCTGAACCCACTTCCCTTCACTGACCCTGAGGAGAACGATATAAGGAAAGGGAGAAGTGTAGTGAAAGTTTTGAAGGGATAGTTTGTATTAACGTTATGGATTTGTCAAGTATATCAAGTAATCTATCTATCTATTTATCTGAGTGTCTATCTGTCTATCTATCTATCTATCTATCTATCTATCTATCTATTCATCTACATGCTTGTCTATCTATCTATCTACATACCTATCTATTTATCAGTATATTTGTCTATTTATCTTTCTATCTATCTATCGATCTATCTATCCATTTCTACACCCACCCACACACACACACACACACACACACACACACACACACACACACACACACACACACACACACACACTCACAGACACACACACATTCGACTAAGTAGAGGGAACAATATTGTCATCCGTCTTATATGGGAAGTCTTTTTTTCCCACGATGTCTGGCAGAGAGCACCCATCCAGGAGTTATGAAGGAGGTGGGGACGTCTCCTCTTAAATTAATCACGCTTTGTGGATAACTGGATCAGAACACGTGGGTGAGAAAGTTATGAAAGTGACAAGTATTTATGGTACTGCTATCAGAAAAACGGGAAAAATAAAAGCGAATGTAAGGAGGTGAGTCAAATTATATCTACACTGAGAGGACCAAAATGACACAAGGCCAGACATGGAGGACGTGCGAAAGTTGCTCGGAAACTTATGTGATTACAGTTTTTCTCATATGTTTCATTCCATTCCCTCATGTGTCACAACATTCCTTAAACTACTACTTCTCGCCCCTCTCCTCTACCTCCTCCTCTCCTTCATCTTTTCTCCTCCTCCTCCTCCTCCTCCTCCTCCTCCTCCTTTAACACTTCCAACCTCTTCTTCTTTTCCTTCTCACATTAGATCTTCCTTCTCTTCTTTTCTCCTCCTCCTCCTCTTCTTCCTCTTCGAAATTATAATACTTCTTTCTTTCCTCCTCCCACACTAGATCTTCCTCCTCCTTTTCCTCCTTCTCCTCCTCCTACAATTTCATGCTTCAAACTTTTTATTCTCTTCCATATTATTCCTTTCCTTTTCCTTCTCCTTCTTTCCTTCCTCCTACACTCCACCTCCCCATCTTCTTTCCCTACTATTCTTCAAGTCTCTCTTTCTTCTTCTCCAGCATCTTCATCTTCTCCTCCTCCAGCTTTTGTTATTCCTTCATCTTTGTTCCCGCTCTAAATAGGATCCGGCTGACGTTGTTTTAATACTAAACAGGAAGGTGTCTGGATCCCTCTCCTGTCACGCCAAGACTCCTTCCCCTTCACTGCCTCGGAGGATCCACACAAGCACAAGAAAATGATAATAATGAGAATACTAAATGAAGATAATAATAATGAAAACGATGATAATAATGAGGAAGATAATAAAGGAAATGATGATAATGAGAATACTAAAGTTAATAGTGATAAGCTAATGATAATGGTGATAGTAATGATAATTATGCTGGTGTTTATTTCAAAATCGTCCACGTTTTTTTTTTTTTCATTATTTTCAAGTCATAATGTTAATGATTTGAGAGAGAGAGAGAGAGAGAGAGAGAGAGAGAGAGAGAGAGAGAGAGAGAGAGAGAGAGAGAGAGAGAGAGAGAGAGAGAGAGAGAGAGAGAGAGAAACACAAAACCAAATGAATATAAAGATAAAAAAAAAATCGAAAGCTAAAATACACACTAAACCAAACGGAAAAATAAATAAACGGAGAAGGGTAAACTAAAAAAAAAAACGTAAAAATACATCAAGTTTCTCAGGTCGCAGAAAATTTCCAGCATCTCTTTATATTCTTTCCAAACATTTTCGTCCTTAATGCGGGAAAAATGTGTGGGAGACTGAGGGAGGATATCAGAAGGAAGGAGAGGGATGAGGAAGGATGAGGAAAGGTATGAAAGGCGGGAGAAGCAATTAAGTAATGCCAAAAAAAGAAAAAAAAAACCAGATAACAAATAATGCAAAGAAGAAAGGAAGTAAGAAGAATAACCGTATGCATTTT
>NC_059277.1:8969769-8989769 GCF_017591435.1 Portunus trituberculatus
AGAGAGAGAGAGAGAGAGAGAGAGAGAGAGAGAGAGAGAGAGAGAGAGAGAGAGAGAGAGAGAGAGAGAGAGAGAGAGAGAGAGAGAGAGAGAGAGAGGGAATAAAAAATGAAAACAGACGAGAAAACAAGGAAAAGAGAATAACAAAAACAAGTAAAAATAAAATAAAAACGTTGAATTTGTGAAAAGCATTACGTAAAAGTTAAATGATTTTCTGTTATCACCTTATCTCTCTCTCTCTCTCTCTCTCTCTCTCTCTCTCTCTCTCTCTCTCTCATTTTGTACGATTGTATGTTTTGTTTCCAGCATAGAGTTTAAAATTGTCAATGCGTTCTCTCTCTCTCTCTCTCTCTCTCTCTCTCTCTCTCTCTCTCTCTCTCACTCATTGTCTGTCTGTCTGTCTGTCTGTCTCTCTCTCTCTCTCTCTCTCTCTCTCTCTCTCTCTCTCTCTCTCTCTCTCTTACTCACTCTCTCTCTCTCTCTCTCTCTCTAAGATCAAAGATAGGATATAGGAAACCTTATAACTACCTTTGCTCTGAGAGAGAGAGAGAGAGAGAGAGAGAGAGAGAGAGAGAGAGAGAGAGAGAGAGAGAGAGAGAGAGAGAGAGAGAGAGAGAGAGAGAGAGAGAGAGAGAGAGAGAGAGAGAGAGAGAGAGAGAGAGAGAGAGAGAATGAGCCAGTTTACCATTCAGTCAGTCAGTCAATAAACCAGTCAGTGAATGTGGAAAGAATAGATGGGAATATTTTCAGAGCATTGTGAACGAAAGGAAATTGCAGGAAAATGTAAAGAGGCCAAATAAAAGTGAGAAAAATAATAATAAAAAGAGAAAAAAGATATAATTGAATACCAGAAAGGGAAGGGAGGAATGCAGAGAGAGAGAGAGAGAGAGAGAGAGAGAGAGAGAGAGAGAGAGAGAGAGAATTAGATAACATATGAATGAGTTTTGTGGCCTTTTTCTTTCAATAACGACTGAAATTCTTGTGTTGCTTTCCCATAATGGAAAACAAACTTCTTTTTCCTAACAAGTAAGCTTTTTCTAGTCTTTTTTCCTCCTTTACCCACACTTCCCTCCTTTCCTCCGCTTCCTCTTTTCTTTCTTCCCACTCTTCGTCTTTCTTCCTTTCCTTTTGCTGCATATAAAAAACAAATAAAGGAGATGTTTTTTTCTCACGTGATACAAAAAAATATGGCTTTATCTGAATATATGTAGGTCTCTCTCTCTCTCTCTCTCTCTCTCTCTCTCTCTCTCTCTCTCTCTCTCTTACCCACAAACTATCCAAAAAATGAGTGAGAAAATATATATCTCAAAATTTATCTCCTTCCCAATCTCCTGAAGGCTCTCCCAATCTCCTCCCTTCTCACTTTTTTCTCCCTCCGTTCCAAGGCTCGGGATGAGAAGATAGGAAGAAGAAGAGAGAGAGAGAGAGAGAGAGAGAGAGAGAGAGAGAGAGAGAGAGAGAGAGAGAGAGAGAGAGAGAGAGAGAGAGAGAGAGAGAGAGAGAGAGAGAGAGAGAGAGAGAGAGAGAGAGAGAGAGAGAAGGCGGCAGTAATTATTTGTCATTATCCCTTTTTTCTTTCTAGAGAGAGAAACTTTGAGTGTGTGTGTGTGTGTGTGTGTGTGTGTGTGTGTGTGTGTGTGTGTGTGTGTGTGTGTGTGTGTGTGTGTGTGTGTGTGTGTGTGTGTTTAACGAATTTCTGTCACATATATGCTCTCTGTCATGTGCACGATCTTTACACACACACACACACACACACACACACACACACACACACACACACACACACAAACAAACACATGATATCCAGCTAATCTTAATGTAAATTTGTCGACGCGTGCATAGATTTCGTCCGTCTGTTGATCTTTGAAAGGGAAAAGGGACGCAAGTTTAACAATGATTTTCGAGACGAGGAAAGGTCAGAGAGAGAGAGAGAGAGAGAGAGAGAGAGAGAGAGAGAGAGAGAGAGAGAGAGAGAGAGAGAGAGAGAGAGAGAGAGAGATACATGCCAGTAAAGTTTCTCAATCCTTCAGAAGGGAGGAGGAAAATGTGTATGTGTTTGTTTGTCTGTCTGTCTGTCTGTCTGTCTATTTGTCTGTCGTCTGTGTTCGTAAACTCGTCTATCTATCCACTTCCTTGTTTGTCTTGTTTGTGCTTCGTGTCTCTTTTCCTTTCCCTGCTTGTTTGCCTGTCTGTCTGTCTTGTTCTTTAACCCTTTCACCACTGTGGTCTTCGATAACATTCAGAGGGGTATAGAGTTTACATGGATAGACTAAACAAAAGATAAGTTTTCTATCCTCTAGTCTACAGGATTACTAAACTCTTGTAAAAAAAAGTAAGGGATCAAGTAAAGTAAGGTAAGGTAAGGTAAGGTTAAGTTGAGTTGGGTTGGGTTAGTTTAATTGAAGTTGAGTTAGGTTACGTTAGGTTAGGTAAGGATGGCGGTGCGAGCGGTGGCGTGTGATTGGCCGGACAGTCCAGGGAGTGGAGAGGCAGCTTGAACAACTTCCCCCTTGTGCCGCTAAAGAAATGGATGGTAGTGAGAGAGTTCAGTTTTTCCTATCATTCATTATGTATCAATGTTCCGCTTTCTTTTCCATGGGTGATTTATGCTGTCCTTAGCAAGACATTAGGTTTGTGATCAATAAAGTACCTATCTATATGTTTATCTATCTGTCTATTTATTTATCCATATGTTTATATTATCTATATATCTGTCTATTTATCTATCTGACTGTCTGTTTATTGATAGTCTATATTCATGTTGTCCTTATAAACACATTAGCTTTGTGGTCAATAAAGTATCTATCCACCTATTTATCTATTTATCTATCTATCTATGCATTTATGTGTAATCTTGTCATCCTTATCAAGACATCATTAGGTTTGAGGTTAATAAAGGATCTATCAATATGTTTATCTATCTATCTATTTATTTATCCATATATCTATATCATCTATGTATATGTCTATTTCATCTCTCTGTCAGTCTGTCCGTCTACTGATAGTCTGTAAATTAGTAAGTGGTATAATGTTTCCATTCAAGAGACAAACGTACTTGTTACAACACACTGTACTGTTAACGAATACAAATAATGAACAGTTGGAGAAAATTAGAGGTAGAAATGCAGCATCACACAGCAATTCATTTCATAACAACTTCATAAAAATATTGTTTCCAGGTAATGAAAAAACAAACAGCAAATACATATGTAACATTGTGCTCATTATTACACGCTTTTTTTCTAGTGAGGTTTTCAGTATCTCTCTCTCTCTCTCTCTCTCTCTCTCTCTCTCTCTCTCTCTCTCTCTCTCTCTCTCTCTCTCTCTCTCTCTCCTTAAAGTGAAAGCTACAGAAGAGCTGACATATTTAGATTTCTCTGTGTGTGTGTGTGTGTGTGTGTGTGTGTGTGTGTGTGTGTGAGAGAGAGAGAGAGAGAGAGAGAGAGAGAGAGAGAGAGAGAGAGAGAGAGAGAGAGAGAGAGAGAGATTAATAAGACAATTAAAACTTTTATTAATGTAAATAACTGTGCATCAGGGAGCAAACACACACACACACACACACACACACACACACACACACACACACACACACACACACACACACACACACACACACACACACACACACACACACACACACACACACACACACACACACACACACACACACGAGAGGCAGTATCGATCTATGCATAACATCCTACACCTTTGATCTCAAGTATTCACGCTTCTGGAATGCACGGAAACTGTACATTATTTTCACTGATTTCCTGTTCCTTTTAACTCTTTTTTTTCTCCTTTTAAAGATAGAAAAAGAAATACTAAAGATACCCTCCAGAACAGCTACGAATACACACACACACACACACACACACACACACACACACACACACACACACACACACACACACACACACAAGCACCTTCGTACATGCAAACACAGCCATTCCTCCAAAGACACAAACATCGATCAGTCCTCAACATTGCATCGACAGGTTATCCTTAACAGACAGACAGACGTACATCCAAACATCTATGAGCAATAAACACAATCCCACAGAAACATTCATATACACACACACACACACACACACACACACACACACACACACACACACACACACACACACACACACACACACACATACACCGCGCACGGATCGGTACCAGCTCAGCGCGGTGCCCACTATTGTGCGAGCTTTAAATAAATAAGTGAATTTCTAGGTTAAGTTTATCCATAGTTAGGTTAAGCATTTTTAGTTCATTGTGGTAATGTCCCACTCTCTCTGTCTTTTCAGTGTACTTTTTTACATTGCCTACCGTTTATTATTATTATTATTATTATTATTATTATTATACACACACACACACACACACACACAACCTATCCTAATATCCTAATACTGTCACACCTTGGATTTTCTAGGAATTATGTTGCGTCACATGTATAAACTCTCTCTCTCTCTCTCTCTCTCTCTCTCTCTCTCTCTCTCTCTCTCAATGTCGATAGATCCGTATTGCACGATGGAGTTCTAATCCCCATCAGGCTCTTGCTATGATGCAGAAACACGGGATCTCTCTCTCTCTCTCTCTCTCTCTCTCTCTCTCTCTCTCTCTCTCTCTCTCTCTCTCTCTCTCTCTCTCTCTCTCTCCTATTTTTCCTATTTTTTCAAGTGACAAATAAATAGCATTAATCATAACACCATCAAGAACAACAGCAACAAAAAATACTAAAGAAATGACACTAACACAAAATTACAACCACAGAAACAACACCAACAACAATAAAAACACTCTAAAAATCTCACATATTTCCCATAACACTCAAATTAATACCTCTCCACTTCCAGCAAACACTCCAATCTTCACCTGCAACACAAAAACGAACACTCAACAGTACTTAACAATGCATCCACACACCGCACGCTTCCCGCCACACACTTGAGCACTTCCAGCCACCTGTCCTGCTATAATCGCCTGATCACCTTACATTACTACTGCTTAACCTGCCATTAGAGGGACGTGCCTGGCTAAAGGGCGGTGGCATGGTGCTTTGCTGTCATCAGAGGTTGGTGTGGTATTATCATGTACGTCAGTTCGTAGCTCTTGTGTGTTCTCCTTGAAATGATGTGCTCTTTACGTGTGTGTGTGTGTGTGTGTGTGTGTGTGTGTGTGTGTGTGTGTGTGTGTGTGTGTGTGTGTGTGTGTGTGTGTGTGTGTGTGTATGTGTGATACTTTCTCTCTCTCAACGTTCAGTGTAGTGCATTTAGTGAGACGAGTAAAAAGATGAGTTTACAAAATGTTTCCGGGTTGACTTTAGCTTTTCTTAATTTCTTGTCAGTGAATGAAAGGAAGAGGGAAAAAAATATGAGAAATGTAAGTCAAGAATTCTCAACGTCAGAAAGGAAAATGGGAAAAAATCGACGCCAGAGACAAGAAATAAAACCTAGTGGTAGTGAAATGTCAAATATTTGAATTTTCGCCTCAGGAAATTCGGAATATTTTTGCATGCTTCAAGAGGAGAGAGAGAGAGAGAGAGAGAGAGAGAGAGAGAGAGAGAGAGAGAGAGAGAGAGAGAGAGAGAGAGAGAGAGAGAGAGACCCCCAGTTCCTCCCATACACACATATTGACTGACTGACCCACTGAAATAAAAAAGAAAAAACAAAACTTAGATAAACAGACAGACTAACTAACAAACAGGCAAACAGCTAAGAAGACGAACAACAAATATTAAGAAACAAACATCCCAAACATGGATTCAAACACAGACAAACAAACATACAGACACAGAGACGAGACATGCAGAGAGACAGAGACATGGATTGGAACGGGCAAATAACACGACGCTTCTTACTTTCCTTAACACCCAAATTAACTCCAACTGTCCCTTACATTTTTGGCTTAATTTTTCAGTGTTCCATTATCTGCTGGACACCAAACCCCAAACCCATTTCCATTTTCTACGAAGCCTACACAGAAAACGAGCTTCAGCAAGGAGGTTAAGAGGGGGCAGTGAGCTATTCTGAATTAGGTAAAGAAATCAGTAAATGTTTTTTTTTTCAGATTCCTTGTTACTTAATTTTCTCTCTCTCTCTCTCTCTCTCTCTCTCTCTCTCTCTCTCTCTCTGTTGCTACTGAAAAACTGTGAGAGACGAAACTATTTTTATTTACGCGATAACTCGATAAATATAACACTATTGAGAGAAAAAGGGCTCAAAGTGAATGTGTATGGACTTTCTCTCTCTCTCTCTCTCTCTCTCTCTCTCTCTCTCTCTCTCTCTCTCTCTCTCTCCTTAACATTTTCGTGATATAGGAGACGTGATATGAGTTACGTATTCCAAGTTGTATTCGTAAATTGAAAGTTTTGCGAATTATTTCCAGAAGTTGTTTGTTTGTGTTTTAAAATTCACACATTCTTTTTTTTTCGCCTGTATTAACCGATTGAGTATCATGAGTTTCCATATTCATCTTGCTTACTATTTGGTGATCTTAGACACCTTCAGAAACTTATGTGGGGATTCAAATAGTGAAGACTGTGGCCATCAATCTTCTGACCTCCATAGACCCTTCCTAATGTAAATATAACGGTCTAATCGTGCACAAATGTCAAGGTAAAATTGTGTCCCAGTATTCAAGAGGTTAAGATTTTACTCTAAGACAAACGAAGACAAAAATAAATAGATGCATCATGAGAAATATAAGAAAACATACATACTTACTCGTGTCATATTTCCACAAGTTGCGTTCTGAAATACTGCCCTTCTCGGTGTCATAAATTTTCGGACAGCGTGGCATTAGGATACACGTTTTGGTATATGTGTGCGACCCTTTCTGCCGCCCAAGGTCAGGCGTAATGTGGCGTGGCTGTGGTTGTTTTCAGTTTTATGGGGAACGTTTTGGGCGCGGCAGTATTATTGGTAGTCATGGCGGTGGCAGTGGTAATATTATTGTTATTGTTATTGTTATTGCGAGTAGTAGTGGTGGTGGTGGTGGTAGTAGTAGTAGTAGTAGTAGTAGTAGTAGTAGTAGTAGTAGTAGTAGTTGTTGTTGTTGTTGTTGTTGTTGTTGTTGTTGTTGTAGTAGTGGTAGTGGTAGTGGTAGTAGTAGTAGTAGTAGTAGTAGTAGTAGTAGTAGTAGTAGTAGTAATACTGGTAGTGGTAGTGGTAGTGGTAGCAGTAGTAGTAGTAGTAGTTGCTGTTGTTGATGTCGTCGTTTCTGTTTGGTTCTTATAATATTACTAGTATAAATGTTTATTGAGCCGATATTGTACTCACACACACACACACACACACACACACACACACACACACACACACACACACACACAAACGTAACCTAAAAACACAACTAACCATCACTATTCTTCTGCACTTTCCTCTACAAAACAAGATTCCCAGCGAACAGAAGGAACCTTTTTCACGAGTCCGGCAGTGAACAACCCTGGTGAGAGACAAACACCGTGACAAACAGCACAACGACGCTCCTGTAACGAAGTAAACACGAGACTCCGGGCAAGTGAGGCGAGTCATTGCATGCATTGTGTGACGCCAAAGTTTGTGTGTTTGGAAGATTGGCGACAGGAAGGTCAAGGTGGTAGTGGTGGTGGTTGTGGTGGTGGTGGTGGTGGTGGTAGTGGTGGTGTTGGTGGTGGAGGAGGAGGAGGAGGAAAGGAAAAGCAATTAAACTAAAGATTCTTTTTCTTTTCTTCTTTTTCGTTTTCTTTTTCTTCAGTTTCTTCTTCTTCTTGCTCGACTTTTCTTCTTTCTTTCTTCTATTTATCTTTTCTTTTCTCCTTTTTCTTTTTTTTTCTTCTTTTTCACTTCTTCCTCCTCCTACTCCTGTTCAATCTTTTTCTTTCTTTTTTATTTTCTTTTTCTTCTACTGTTCTTCTATTTTTTGTTTTTCTGTATTTCTTCCTTCTTATTTTTCTTCTTTCTTCTTCTTTTTTTCTTCTTCTTCTTCTTCTTCTTCTTCTTCTTATTATTATTATTATTATTATTATTATTATTATTATTATTATTATTATTATTATCATTATCATTATTATTATTATTCATCCACCTACACCTCCTCCTCCTCTTCCTCCTCCTTGTCTTCCTCCTCCTCCTCCTTCTCCTCGGGGTGGTTCATTTAGGCTCCATCTCCACCTTACTGTCACACTCATCACCTGCAACTCTTCTTTCACTGCATGCATAAACTTCCCTTTTGTTTTCCCTCCTCTCTTCCATCCACCACCCTTCCCCAAGACCCTCCCCTCCTCGCCTCGCTATCCTCACCTCTCCACACAAGTCA
Organism: Portunus trituberculatus; assembly: GCF_017591435.1. Taxonomy (NCBI): domain Eukaryota; kingdom Metazoa; phylum Arthropoda; class Malacostraca; order Decapoda; family Portunidae; genus Portunus; species Portunus trituberculatus. The sequence goes on from NC_059277.1 coordinate 8,978,062, forward strand.
CACCTCCCCAATCTTGCCTCTCTGTCCCCCAAACCTGACTTACGTGTTGTTCCTCTAATATGCCAATTTCTGTGTTTTTTTCCTGTTTTTTTTTTTTTTTTGTTCTCAGTCTCGTTGGTTTTGTTATGCTCTCTACCTTAAGTCTTTTCGTTAGTGGTAGTATCGCCATATCAAACAGTACAACGTCATACTATTGTAAACTGAAGCTTCTGGACATTTTTTATAGTTAATGTTATTAGGATGAGGTAGAGAAATGAACTAAGACGGCAAATCCAGAAAAAAACAAAGGTAATGAAAGGGGAAAAAAGGCAAAAAAATCAGTAAAAAGTAATCTGGTTAGAGAAAATACTAACTTTTAATAGACTTTTGTGACTGGATTTTTTTTTCTATATTATAATCGAACTCCAATGCAAATATTAATTAAGAGATAAATGAATGGAACAGTTAAGTTAATAGCCGTGTGTGTGTGTGTGTGTGTGTGTGTGTGTGTGTGTGTGTGTTGTGGGTGGTGCGTAGGAGGCCATGGGTGAGGTGAGGGGAGAGAGGGAGAGAGGGATGGTTTTGGGAGAGAGTGAGAGCAACGCATGGTGTGGGAATATTGTCATCTGTAGCATGTTTCTCCCCTCCTCCTCCTCCTCCTCCTCCTCCTCCTCCTCTCTCTTCCTCCTTATCTTTATCCTCCTTCCTTCTCCTGACTCCATCACCTCTTCTAACTGTACCACCTCTTCCTCTTCCTCCTTCTTAACTCCTTCCACTTCTTTCATTTTCCTCTCCACTTCCCTTCATCCACCTTGTTTCCTCCTCAACTTTTCCAAATTTCCTTCCTCATTTACGCTCATTCCTTGTTCTTTTCATATTCTCCTTTTTTTTCTTTGTATTTCATCTTCTTTTCGTCTTTTATTGTTATCCTTGTCTTCTTTCCTCTATGCCTTCCTCATCTCGTTTTTGTTTCATCCTCCTTCTTCTCCTTCTCCTTCTCATCTTTCTTGTCGTTTTCCTCTTTCTTCCTCCTTCTTCTGGTCTTTGATTCTTTTTTTGTCTTGTTTCCTTTCTGCCTTCCTTATCTCATTTTTGTTTTATCTTTCTTCTCTGTCTCCTTCTCCTCTTTCTTGTCGTTTTCCTCTTTCTTCCTCCTTCTCTACGTCACATATGGAAATAAATCGCCTCTTACTATGCACTTTCACGCCGCATGTCACGATTATTTCCTCCATTTTCCCCTCAAGCCACGTTGCAAGACACGAGGGAAAAGGGAAATACAACTGTGTGTTTTTTTCCCCTTTTATCTCGACTCTTATTTTATTTTTTTGTCTTATTTTTTTCCTGCTATCAAAAGTGTAGTCATATGAGAGAAAAGTTTCATATCTGTTTGTTCTTTTTTTCCATTTTCCATTTTCTGTGTAAATACAAGCCATGTTCTTGGTTTTTTTTTTTTATTCATATACATAGCGTGTTCTATCCAGTGAGGACGTTATGTATTCTCTCTCTCTCTCTCTCTCTCTCTCTCTCTCTCTCTCTCTCTCTCTCTCTCTCTCTCTCACTGCTTCACAGACTCTTACTTCCGCCAGTTCCCTCCTCCTTCCCTTCTCTCCTCCTCTTCTCTCCTCCCCTTCCTTCCGGCTGCCTTACCTTTCTTTTATTCTTTCCTTCTCCTTCCTAGTTCCCTATTTTCTGCCTCAAGGTCGAACTCACTTTCCTCTTGCCTCTTTCCTTTCTCTTTTCTTCCACTCCCTTTTTCACCCTCCACCACCACCACCACCACCACCACCACCACCACCACCACCACCACCAGCACAAAACGATACCACTATGAGAAAACTTCCTTGAAAAATAGTTGTAAAAGACATCATTACTTCCAAACACATTTTTAAAAGAAGTTCGAGTCGGGGGGAGGGGTGGCGGGGGAAGAAAGGGGAAAGAGAGGGAAAGAGAGGAAAAGAGAGGGGAGAAAAGTATGAATAAGGCCTGTGAGTCGCAACAACTGAGGCGGGGAAAAAAAAAGAAAATGAGGAGAAAACGCCCGGAAGGAAAAGTGTAAGGGAGAAGACAGTTGCTTACTTAAAAAAAAGATAAATAAAAGAGAGTTAACGGGAGACTGTGATGTGATAAAGGGCGAGGACAGAAGAGAGGAGTGACAGGTGATGGGATGACGGGCTGTGTATGTCAGGTGTTGGTGGTGACGGTGGTGGTGAAGGGAAGGAGGGGAGGAAGGGAAGGGAAGGGAAGGGAAGGGAAGGGAAGGGAAGGGAAGTGAAGAGAAGGGATATGAAAGAGAAGAAGAAGGGAGGAAATGAGGAAGGGAAGGGAAGGAGTAGGAGAAGGGAAGGAAAGGGAAGGGATGGGAAGTAGAAGGAGAAGGGAAGGAGAAGGGAAGGGAAGGGAAGGGAAGGGAAGAGAAGGGATGGGAAGGGAAAGGTGAAGGAGAAAGGAAGGAGAAGGGAAGGGAATGAGGGAAGGGAAGGAGAAGGAGATGGGGAGGAGAAGGGAAGGGAAGGAGAAGGAGATAGGGAGGAGAAGGAGAAGGGAAGGAAAGGGAAAGGAAGGGAAGGAGAAGAAAGGGGAGGAAACGGAAGGGATGGGAAGGAAAACGAGAAGGAGAAGGGAAGGGAAGAGAAGGGAAGGGAAGGGATGGGAAGGAGAAGGAGAAGGAGAAGAAGAAGAAGAAGGGAAGGGAAGGGAAGGGAAGGGAAGAAAGGGAAGGGAAGGGAAGGGAAAGGAAGGGAAGGAAGGGAAGGAAGGGAGGGAGAGACAGGAGAACGAGAAGATAAAAGAGGAAACGGTAAGGAGCAAAAACAGAATAGAGAAAAGGATGATAGAAGGAAAGAAGGAAAGGTGGGAAGGTAAGAGGGAAGTAAAGAAAGAGGAAAGAAAAATGGAGAAGGAAAAGGATGAGGAAAATAAACAATAAGGGTAAACGTAAGAGGAAAAGAAAAGAAAACTGGAACAAGAGGAAAATGAAGTAGAATAGGGGAATGGACGGAAAGGAAAATAACACTAACTTATTGGAAAAAGAAAAAGAGAAGGAAGGAAACGGGGGAAAGAGAACCTGATGTATATTTTTCAAAGAGGAAAAGAAAAGTGAGGGGAAAGGGGAAGGAAGGGAGAAGAAGGTAAGATAATTTTTCTTAAAGAGCGGAAGGGAGAGGCTTAGAGACACGAGGCAACAGCGACACACACGAGTAACAAATCCCTCCTCTGCTGACACCCACCAGGAAAGGAAACATAAATGGAACTAAGAAACAAAGAGAAGTGAGCGACTGGTTGTGAAACAGGAGGGTGCGCGGGAGCGGCAAGAGTGAGTGGATTAGGAATACTGAGAATGAGTGTGGATGAAAATAAATGTTTTGAGACTGAATAAGAGCAAGTTGAAGTGAGTAAGGGCGTAATACACATCCAGAGAGTGCGTGGGGGCGGCAAGAGTGAGTGAATTAGGGATACCAAGAATGAGTATGGATGAAAATAAGAGTTTTGAGACTGAATGAGAGCAAGTTGAAGTAAGTAAGGGTGTAATACACATCCAAGAATACACTAAACGTATTCAGAGACAGTTCATCGCAGCACCACTATTTCAAAAGTATCTTGTTTACGTGACACAAGTTTTCAAGGGCGTTTTTATGGTTTTAATGATAAATGAACAAGGTTACTACACAATTCGCAGGAGAAACACCCTCAGAAACCAGGCTGATCATCTCTGTAGCCTTGGAAAAATAGTCGTGATGAGAGAGCGGGGCGTTTGGAAATACACTAAGTGACGAGAATTGAGCTTGTATTCTTAAACACTTCTGCGCTTCGCCTCCACTAATTCAAAAGGCTTAATTTATGTATACACGAGTTTTAAATCATATTTATGATTCTAGAGGCAGACTGACAAGATTATCTACATTACCAACTGGGAAAACACTCTTGAGAACCCTGCTAGTCATCTCTGTGGCCTTGGAAAATAGTGGTGAGAGAGCAAAGCGTTTCTGAACACGGTGAGTAGTAAGCGCGAGGATGGGAGTGAAGGATGCCAAGCGGTGCCAAATGGTATAGACGTATGGGCGTGTGGGCGTGTGTTGTGTGGATGCGCCGGGTGTTGAGACCATCCATCATTCCATCGACCATTACGCCTGCCTGGTGATGAGGGTGCTGACGATGGGAGAGGAGGAAGGGCGGCAGGCAGGAAGGAGGGGAAGAAGATAGGAGAGAAGGATGCTGGGAGATACAGAGTGAAAACGGGAATAGACACAGACGATGAGAGAGTAAAGAGGATGAGAATGGGAGGAGAGAATAAAGAGTGCAAATAAAGATAGGGGAATAAGAGTAAAAAGGATGGAAAAGGGGAGGTATGGTGAGGAAGTAAGATACGAATGGTGACTTATGGAGAAACTGAGAGAAATGGAACAGAAAAAAGGGTAAATAGAGAGAGAGAGAGAGAGAGAGAGAGAGAGAGAGAGAGAGAGAGAGAGAGAGAGAGAGAGAGAGAGAGAGAGAGAGAGAGAGAGAGAGAGAATACCAGAGATATGTGACCCCGCTATGGTAAACAGTAAGGCTTGAATGTGTGAGTGTGTATGTGTGTTAGGAACCTTAAGAGCGAGTGTTTGATCAAAGTGACGGAATGAAAATATATTACCATACCAGAGAGTAGGCGGAAGAGGAGGAGGAGGAGGAGGAGGAGGAGGAGGAGGAGGAGGAGGAGGAGGAGGAGGAGGAGGAGGAGGACGAGAGATCTAAAGGTGGATAAAGAGGTCAAGGATAGGTACGAAATGAAAGAGAAATATGAGAAGAGGAAAAAAAGAAAAAAAGTCGAAGAAAGAAAAATAATATATCAAGAGAAGGAGTTAGATTTGGTTCCAGAGAGAGAGAGAGAGAGAGAGAGAGAGAGAGAGAGAGAGAGAGAGAGAGAGAGAGAGAGAGAGAAGGTTACCTAGTAGTGCAACACGAGCCGAATAACAATAGCCCCAAAAAACACCTTCCCCCAAACGAGACCACAGAAATTTCGTGGCTGTAAGAAAAAAAAGGGAACATTATTGACAACTGAACTTTTCCATTACATCTCTGAAAATACAATAAAAACAAAGCACAGAATAAAAGAAATACAACAAATACAGCATATACAACATAAATCAAATAGACGAGACCACAGAAATTTCGTGGCTGTGAGAAATAAAAGAAACATTATTGACAACTGAACTTTTCCATTACATCTCTGAAAATATAGAAAAATAAAGCACAAAATAAAAAAAAATACAACAGATACAACAAATACAACATAAATAAGATAAAAGAATGTAAGAAAAATCATTACAAATCTAACTTTAAAGCAACGTCAAACTCAAACACTAAACAAAACATTGAAAAAACGAAATAAATAAAAAAAAAAAAGAGGAGGAATATTACGAGCAAGAAAGACGTGGCTGGGAATTTTTACAGAGGCGGTTTTTCTTTCTTTCTTATCTAAGGAAGAAATATGTTAAGATGAAAGAGGCGAGAAGGAAAAGAGTATTAGACTCAGATGGAGAAGGAATGCTGAACACGTGGCCGCCAAGAGGAGGAGGAGGAGGAGGAGGAGGAGGAGGAGGAGGAGGAGGAGGAGGAGGAGGAGGAGTAAAAAGGAGAGAATGGAGGAAAAGACGAAAAGAAATAGACACACCATCAACAACAGTAACAACTTTTACTACTACTGCTACTACTACTACTACTACTACTACTACAACTACTACTACTACTACTACTACTACTACTACTACTAGCACTACAACAACAACAGCAACAATTACCACTACTACTACTATTACAACTACTACTACTACTACTACTACCAATAATAATAATAATAATAATACAACCACTACTATTACCAACTACTACTATTACTACTATTATAACAACTACTGCTACTGCTACTACTACTACTACTACTACTACTACTACTACTACTACCTCTACCACCAATACCATTACTGGTGAAAACAACAACAACAACAACAACAACAACAACAACAACAACAACAACAACAGTAACAACAACGAGGCAAAGGTGGAGCAGGAAGAATAGAAGACGGAGGAGGAGAAAAAGAAGGAAGAGGAGGAAGAGGAGGAAAAAATGGAAGACGGATGAGGAATGAGGAGGTGGCGATAATGAATTTAGAATGAAATGGCAGCAATAAAACACACACACACAGATAGAGAGAGAGAGAGAGAGAGAGAGAGAGAGAGAGAGAGAGAGAGAGAGAGAGAAAACACAAGAGAATAGATAAAAAAACACCTATCTTTTTTCTTCTTCTTCTTCTTCTTCCTTTTCATTGATAATCGATTATAGGCAAAAAAAAAAAAAAAAGGACGAAAGAGGAAGAGGAAAGGCAATCAGGAAGAGGAAATAAACTTTATACGAAATGAAGATAAGTGGAAGAACAATATCGAAAAGGAAAATTAGGAAAGAAATCACAAGAGACATGGAGAGAAATTTTGAAAGAGGAGGAGGAGGAGGAGGAGGAGGAGGAGGAGGAGGAAGAGAGGAGCATGTGGGACATAGTAGGAGTCGAATTTTGTATGACCATAAAAGAATTCTCTCTCTCTCTCTCTCTCTCTCTCTCTCTCTCTCTCTCTCTCTCTCTCTCTCTGACACACTCGAGAGGAAATAACCAAGAGAACCTTCCCTATAAATTAATTTCTTCCCCAAACACCGTCTTCCCTTTCCTCCCCAACTAATCCACATCTTCCCTTTCCCTCCCCTTTCCTCAGTGACCACACAGCCTTTCCTTTCCCTCCCTTACCCTTCCTTCCCTTTCTCCTCTCCCCTCATGCAGTCTTCCTCGTCCCTTCCCCATCCCTATGCCAACCAAGGGGAATCGGATTACTTTTCCCCCCGTCCTCCTCTTCCTCCTTCCCCCTCAGTCCTGGGCACCTTCCCCAAGAGGGTCTGAAGGTCACCCCCGAAAGAGGAAATCAAAGCAAATACTGGAACTCGATAAGACTCTTCAAATAAAATGTCAAATGTATACAAGTCGCCAGCCAAAGCTCTTTTAATACAGAAAACATCAAATGCGAGGACCATCTTATCCTTGAAAAACTCCCTTGCTCTTTAATGTCAGAATGTAACTAGCACTGTCTTCTTAATGGACCAGAGAAGCCCACCGCCCTCACTCCTTGCCGCCGCTCAACTCCATCGACTGCCTCAAATGTCACGTGTAGTTTGATAGATAGATAGATAGATAGATTGATAGATAGATAGATAGATTGATAGATAGATAGATAGATTGATAGATAGATAGAGAGAGAGAGAGAGAGAGAGAGAGAGAGAGAGAGAGAGAGAGAGAGAGAGAGAGAGAGAGAGAGAGAGAGAGAGAGAGAGAGAGAGAGAGAGAGAGAGAGAGAGAGAGAGAGAGAGAGAGAGAGAGAGAGAAACCTGTCCACCCAAACCCATCTTATCTTATCAGGAAATTATCTGGTTCCTCGAATTACTAAATCTCCAATGCAACGTCTTGGTGGAGTAATCTTTTCTCAATAAACTGTCCGCGTAAGGAGCGATCGCCACTGAGAGACACTACCATCCCTTCCGTGAAATAACTTAGATATAACTCCGTGGATCATATTTTCTTAATAGGGAAGCCACCTTTCCTAGAGTTAGCCCCTCTAGTCAAAGAAAAATCACTCACAACTTCTCAATTTCGCCTTCCTTTCAGCCTTTCACCAAACCAATACTCTGAATGCTGATTTTTCTGACTTGTACCTCACTCACCAGGTCTTTGAAGCCACAGGAAGGAGGAAAATTGCACCTCTTGAACCTCCTCAATGTATACACAAATAGACGAAGAGACGCTTAACTTTTACACGAAGACGCACGCGAGAAGCAGCAAGGATGGGAGTTACGGAGACGCCTGCTGTGAAGAGTGACGCCTTGGATCAAAAGAACATCTGAGAACTTGAAAGGGAGGTGTGTTTCGCTATCCACGCTAAAGAAAACTGAAGGTGAAATGCGTATAAGTTTAGAAGACTCCAGCAGTGTGAAGGTAAGTGTGTTGCTGAAGGTAAGTGTGAAAGTAAGTGCAATGAGGAAAATGATTCATGATTTACCGAGTTAAGGATGAAATGTACCCAAATGAGAAACTGTAATTTCCTTCGTAGTGACTTCAAGTAATTCAAAAGAGGAACATCAAGATACTTCCAAACTGGGCTATTAACTGTTTTTTCTTTACTTTTTGTTCTCCATGACAAGTAAAACAGAAAACATGTATACAAAACACTCTAAACACAGTCAAAACAACACAAAATACCCTCTGATCCCCATAAACACAATCAAAACACATCCAAACACCACAAAACACCCCTTGACCATTATAAACACAATCAAAACAGATCCAAAACTCTCTGACCCAGACAAACACACTCCAAAAACATTCAAAACACCACAAAACATTCTCTGACACTACAAACACACTCAAAAACCATCCAAAACACCACAAAACACCCTCTGACTCCCAAAAACAGACTCTAAACATCTCCAAACGCCACAAAACACTTTCTGAACCCCCATAAACATACTATAAACATCCAAAACACAACAAAACATTCTCTAACCCTACAAACACACTCCAAACACCACAAAACACCATCTGATCCCACACAAACACACTCTAAACATCCGAACACCACAAAACACACTCAAACACCACTCAAACATCCTACAAGCACCCCACCCCCCACCGGTCCCATTAAAAATCCTCAAGGAAAAGCAGTAATCCATCCGCGGTCCCACGGTTTCTATCACGATCCTTGGGCAATCCTACACTGGTCCTACACTGCACCTTAATCCAATGCCACTAGAATCCTGCAGCGGCGCCGTCCGTTATCGTGTTTGCGCTGCGAGGACGAAGATGGAAGGTGATACAGCTTAAACAGGGGACTCTCTCTCTCTCTCTCTCTCTCTCTCTCTCTCTCTCTCTCTCTTTCGGCAATATATAAGACATAAAAGTTATTTGTGTAGTAGTTTCTGAGAGAGAGAGAGAGAGAGAGAGAGAGAGAGAGAGAGAGAGAGAGAGAGAGAGAGAGAGAGAGAGAGAGAGAGAGAGAGAGAGAGAGAGAGAGAGAGAGAGAATGTCACCACTTTTAACCTTTTTATCCTTTTTCCTCTTTCTTACTCTCCAACACTCCTTTTCCTCCTTCTCCTCCTCCTCCTCCTCCTCTTCCTCTTCCTCTTCCTCCTCCTCCTCTTCCTCTACCAACTTGCTTCCCGGCTCGGAATTCAATTGAAGGACTCGATGAGGATGTCCGCGCCTGGAGGAAGCAAGTGGGAGGAAAAGAGGAGGAAATGCAGCAAAAAAGAACGGTAAGATCACAAAGAAAATATATCAACATGTGTGTGTGTGTGTGTGTGTGTGTGTGTGTGTGTGTGTGTGTGTGTGTGTGTGTGTGTGTGTGTGTGTGTGTGTGCGTGCGTGACAGAGTTCCTATACGTAATGAAATAGAAGACTGGGAACATCGTGATCAGTTAATAGAAGACTAATACTAACTGTTACTACCAATCCTCTTCCTCCTCCTCCTCCTCCTCCTCCTCCTCCTCCTCCTCCTCCTCCTCCTCCTCCTCCTTCTCCTTCTCTTCTTCTTCTTCTTTTCTTGGTTTCTTCTTCTTCTTCTTCTTTTCTTGGTTTCTTCTTCTTCTTCTTCTTCTTCTTCTTCTTCTTCTTCTTTCTCCTCCTCCTCCACCTCTCCTCATCCTGTCCTCCTTCTCCTCTTCTTCCTCCTCTCCTCCTCCTCATCCTCCTCTTACAGCTCCTCCTCCTCCTCCTCCTCCTCCTCCTCCTCCTCCTCCTCCTTCTCGTCATACTACTACTACTACTACTACTACTACTACTACTACTACTACTACTACTACTACTACTACCACCACCACCACCACCACTGCAGCCGCCACCTACACACACCCTCAGGTACAAATCTCACTAATCACATTTTGTACAAAGAGGGAAAAACACATCATTTCTTCCCCATCTACCTCCTCACTCAGCGTCAACCTCAAGGCCTCGTTTTTCCAGTCACAGCCAAACACAACACTCCGGCCGCTACTCGCTCACCTGCCTCCTAAGATTGATTAAAAGCTAATATTGGGCAGGAGGGAGAGACGAAGGGCGAGGGAAGCAGAGACTCGAGGAAAAATAAATCCCCAAGGAGTAATTCGAGCTTGAACTAACGCAACGTAATGTAATCTAATCTTATCTAATGTGAATCTTATGTAATCCAGCTGTACCACATATAACTTTAATAAATCTGATTTTAACGTAGTTTACCTAATTTAATCTAACCTAAACTTACCTTACTTAGTCTAACTGCATCAAAAATTACTTAAATAGACCAAATTTTAACTAAGCTTACCTAACTTAACCTAACCTAACCTAACCTAACCTTACCTAATCTAACGTAGCCTAACCTAACCTAATCTTAACTAAGCTTATCTAACTTGACCTAACCTAACCTAACCTTACCTAATCTAACCTAAACTAACCTAATTTTAACTAAGCTTACCTAACTTAATCTAACTTAACCTTTCTGAAGAGTAACTTAACTACCCTAACTTAACCTAATTAATCATAAATACAAGCCTACAAGCTGCATAAAACTGATCATTAAATAAAAAATAAAATAAAATATAGAAAGACTCAATAAGAACACACACAGTTCTCACGTATATATTAATTATTTATCAAAAAGAAATGCCATCATAAACGTCCAATAAGTTGAATAAAGTCCACAAAAGCATTTACTAACTGTTCCTTTACATTCTTAAAGCATCAGCATTTTGAAAAGATTCCCCTCTGATTTTTTCTCGTTCCTCTGTCTTGCGGGAAAGATGCAGCCAGGAAGGGAGGAGAGAGAGAGAGAGAGAGAGAGAGAGAGAGAGAGAGAGAGAGAGAGAGAGAGAGAGAGAGAGAGAGAGAGAGAGAGAGAGAGAGAGAGAGAGAGAGAGGAGAGAGAAGAGAGAGAGAGCATTCTTCAAAGAAATATTAAGGAACAAAGAGAAGGAAGTAGGATTTCCAGAACAAAAGAGAAACGAGTAGAAATTTTACCAAACAAAGAAAATCTTCAAACACACACACAGACAGACACACACACACGCCCGGTAGCTCAGTGGTTAGAGCGCTGGCTTCACAAGCCAGATGACCGAGGTTCGATTCGGGTGGAGATATTTGGGTGTGTCTCCTTTCACGTGTAGCCCCTGTTCACCTAGCAGTGAGTAGGTACGGGATGTAAATCGAGGAGTTGTGACCTTGTTGTCCCGGTGTGTGGTGTGTGCCTGGTCTCAGGCCTATCCGAAGGTCGGAAATAATGAGCTCTGAGCTCGTTCCGTAGGGTAACGTCTGGCTGTCTCGTCAGAGACTGCAGCAGATCAAACAGTGAAACACACACACTTTGCCTTGTCTCACATGCCTTCCCTTGCCACCACCTTCTCCCTTAGGACATTCTTTTAATAAGACTTTCCCCATAGTCAAGGATGTCTCTCTCTCTCTCTCTCTCTCTCTCTCTCTCTCTCTCTCTCTCTCACCAGCTAGTAAAATACAGTTCCATAATAACTTCTTAGGAAGAGAGAGAGAGAGAGAGAGAGAGAGAGAGAGAGAGAGAGAGAGAGAGAGAGAGACCCACACACACATATACATAAAAGACATTCTAGTTTTTTTTCATCTTTTTATGTGTGTGTGTGTGTGTGTGTGTGTGTGTGTGTGTGTGTGTGTGTGTGT
>NC_059277.1:8992269-9009769 GCF_017591435.1 Portunus trituberculatus
AGGCTAAAAATCTGGAGCCTTGTCTCAAACCCCCCCTCGTCCCTCACCCCAGTTTCTGCGCATGCGCAGAGCGAACCTTCGATAAGAGAGAGAGAATATAAGCACTACAAAACACACAATCCTGTTCATCATCTGCTATAAAGAATAATTTTTGACCTGCCACGTAATAATGTCTGCAGATAGTCACATAAGTCAAGAATATCATGTTACACAAACAGGTCATGAGCAAAACACCAGCGAGCCACTGTCACAGTTGCCAACGAGGGAAAACCTGAACAAATTTCACAAAGCAGACCTCCAGAAACGATGTCGTGATTTAGGAATAACAAAAGTATGGTTTAAGAAGAACGAACTCATAGATATGATCATGAATACAGTGCAGCAGTCCTCCCAAACCCTACAGACATCGCAGGCAAGGACTCAGTCACGCTCATCGCCTGCCAGACAACTTATCCAGCCTGATGTTACACCAATGTCTGCAGTGACTGAAGTCCTAAACCATCCACCTTCCCGTGAAGCACAACCGACATCTAGTGACGACGAGCTATCACCTGATAGCGAAGCCACACAACCAAGTTACATTCCTCATACAGTCAATGAAGCATCTACCATAGACCCCCAAGAAACACTCATAGAAAATGGCAGTAGGCAACCCCCAGCAGACGATACACAGCAGCTCACCACAGACGACACGCATCCATCCCTGCCAACTCACCACCACGACATGAGTGACCAGGAGAGGAATCAGCTGCAGAATATTTATGATGACATCAAATTAATTAAGTCAAAACTCGAGATAAAAGATTCTGAAATTGAGCTACTTAACGCAGAAGTGAAGACAGCCTACTGCACAATTCATCTCTTACAACAACGCATTGCCGACCTGGAACATGAAAACAAAAGCAGACCGCAAGACGCAGCTTCAGACGCTACAGCCTCAACTGAATGTCTCCTCTTAGGAGACACCAACACACTAACGAGTCCTTCGCTCTGATCTGGGTGACAAGTGTAGAGTGAAAACAATAGCGCACGCGAACATTGATCTGTTACGTAGCTGGGTAACTGAAAAATTACAAAGTGCTCCCTCTGAATGTGTGATTCTTGGCGGTGTGTACGATATCCTTGAAGAGTTACCCGCTGAAATAATCCTTGATCACCTAGGCTCTTTAATCAGTGATCTCAAAGAGAAAATAGCGAAATGAAAATTCATGTATGTCAGGTTGTGCCAGTGCCAGAACCACAGGAATTTCAAGCCAAAGTTAAATACTATAATGAGCGATTAATCGAGTGGGGAGAAGCGAATGGTGTTAATATAGTTAAAACAGCTCCAGAGTTCATCCTGGGGACTGGAAATGTGGATGAATGGTGCTTTGACATAGAGAACAGAAAACCTTGCACATTAAATAGAATGGGTGTCATTAAGTTGCTAAGTGCTCTTGAAAAACAGTGTTCGGGGTTTCACTTATGTAAAAACTGGGCAAGTATCCAGAGGCAGCCAAATGTCTTCCTCAACACTCATGGAGACACGCACATCGGTGCCAGACCTCAGCTTCAACATACTCTCACCACATCTATCCCGCCTAACGCAGCCACTCACAAACCTCCACTGCTGCCCACTCCCCAGCACGCAACGTCAACATCGCCAAGAACACAGCCACACTCTTACGCTGCAGCAGTAAAAAGAAGTCCATCGCACAATGTGGATGCGGGCTGGGGAGAACGGTGGATGACAGGGAGTGCCGATGGCAGCTCCGGTAGATCTCCTGAGTTATTCGAGATTGATTTGGGCCGCCACGATATGGGATCCACTTCCATACATCCCCATGCACCTAATGTCACACATTACACTCACCACTACACACCATACAGCACACTAGATGCACAACCCCACATAATGCAACACACACACAACGCTCATCCACACAGACCGCACCTTGGACGTTCATATACGAGTACACGTGACATTACGAACAACACGCAATCCAACACACCAAGATACACATGTAACACACAACCCCGCGCACCACAAAATATACACCACACACAGCCTCGTGTACCACACTACAATCATTATGCACAATCCCATACACCACACAACGCACATTACACACAGCACCAAGTATCACACAATGCTCACAATACACAGCTTTTCAGACCTCATAGAAACTACAACTCACAGTCCCACACACTACACAGCACACACTACACACAGCCTTACACGCCTCACAACACACACTACACTCGCCCACAAACATTGTACAACTCGCACCACACTGCATACACATCAACACGTGGGAAGTATAGTTACGGCTGTTACAATTGTGGTGAACACAACCATCGCCAAGATACATGTCGTTTTGACCACAGACTCAAATGTGAATTATGTCATAGATTAGGTCATAAGCAGAAGTTGTGTCACCTTTACACCAAATAGGAACTCGGCGAAGAAGGTAGGGCCGGCATGTCTCCCAAACCAAGGAACAAAATAACAATTGCTCACATTAATGCCCAAAGCTTGTTAGGTTGCAAAGAAGAGATAGAGCTCCTTGTAAGGGAAAAGGAACTAGATGTACTATGTATTAGTGAGACATGGTTGTGTAACGATTTTCCTGACGATTATATATACATACCCGAATACAAAGTGTACAGATGCGATAAAGGTAGGGGAGGAGGTGTTTGTATATATATCAGAGATGTATTTACGGTAGTTCCACTCGAAATCGACATTGTAAGAGCGCAAGGTGTTGAGGACGTGTGGGTGACAGTGCAGAGCAGCAAGTTTCCCAGTGTTATAATTGGCTGCCTGTACCGACACCCAAAAGCTCGCTGTGAATCTTATGACTATATAACGGATGTTATTAGATATGTTAGCTTAAAAGATAAGCCATTTTATATTTTAGGAGATTTTAATGACAATGTTTTATGTGATAATAGTAAGATGAAGCAAATTATCTTTAACACCAAATTGACACAGGTAATTAGTAAACCCACGAGAATCACCCCCACTTCTGCCACCCTCATAGACTTAATAGTTACCAATAAGACCCAGTCCATATTACACACAGACACAATGCCGTGTCCTGTTGGCGACCACGAGCTCATCAGCGTGACTGTAAACTTAAAAAAGACAAAGCGTCCACCTGTAGTAAAAACATTTCGCGATCTAACATCTTACTCATCTGAAACAATATGCGATTTACTAAGTCAAGAAACTCAAACGTTGAATAATATATTCATAACAGACAATGTTGACACCCAAGTCAATATATTTACAAGCATTTTCAATAACTGTTTAAACAAGTGTGCTCCTCTCGTCACAAGAGAAGTGAGAAGGCCCTTCGCCCCCTGGATGAACGAGCACTTACGAGCACTGATGCACGAGCGAGATGCAGCACAAATAAATCTTAAAATGACAGGTCTAACGTAAACCTACAGTCCACGTATAAGGAACTTAAAAAAGAAGTGAAAATGTCAATAAAAAAATCTAAATCAGAGTATTACAGCAACAAGCTTGAGAGCAACAGAGGGAATAGTGCTGCCACGTGGAAAATATTAAACCAGGTTATCTCCAAAGATATATGCAAAGCTACGCTAGAAATTGATAAAGATGAGGAAACACTGAGAAAGAAAGTGGAAAGTTTCAATAAATTTTTGCTAATGTTGGGAAAATTACCTTTGAAAAACACACCAAAATAGCGAGCATAATCAGAATGTGCCTGTACCCAACAACAATAACACCAGCGGTCCATCCTGTAGCATGTTTAGACCTCAGCCAACTGACAGCAATACCATTATATTGATAATAAAACATTTAAAAAACACTTCTTCTTGTGGCTCTGATAATATCTCACTTCGATTTATAAAAGAATCACTGCCTATAATTATTCCGTATCTTACATGTATAATTAATTCGTCAATTGCAACAGGAAATTTCCCAGAATCTTGGAAACACGCTTTAGTAGTACCCATTTTTAAAACAGGAGACGCTATGGAACCGAAAAACTATAGACCCATATCACTTCTTCCAATTATCTCAAAAGTTCTTGAAAAGGTTATTGCTGCTCAACTCACCTCACACCTTGAAAGCAATCACCTCCTCAGTGATACGCAACATGGCTTCAGACCTAAGCTTTCTACAGAAAGCGCTCTGCTTACTCTGTCCAATTCACTATTCGATACTATTGACAGGAGAAACATTTCATTAGTAACGCTGTGTGACTTATCAAAAGCTTTCGACAGCGTTAATCATGAAATATTATTAAGGAAACTAAGAATGTTAAGAGTCGATTCCTTTTGGTTCCAAAGCTACCTTCTCAAAAGAACTCAGTCAGTCAAAATTGGTAAACATATTTCTAATAAACTTGAAGTTGCTTATGGTGTTCCTCAAGGATCAGTGCTCGGTCCAATATTGTTTTCTATATTTGTAAATGACCTCTCGCAGCACATCCCCGACTGCCAGGTCATACAGTACGCAGATGACACGCAGCTCATCCACACTGGAGAAGTAGCGAATATTCAAGATCTCGTTCACAGGGAGAAGTGGCTCTGTCTCAAGCTAAGGCATATTTTCACATGAATGGTTTGCTGCTCAACACGACAAAGACACAATGCATGTTTGTCGGCAGCAGAGGTCTTATATCTCAGATCCCACCTGACACGTGCCTACAAGTAGATCACACTAACATACTCCCCAGCAGTTCCCTTAAAAACTTGGGTGTATACTTTGATTCCCACATGACTTTTAATACTCATATCAATAAAATAAATAAGAAAATTTTTAGCACAATTTTGTACATAAATAAGAGTAAGGACTGTTTTAATAGGAGGACGAGAACTACTCTCATGAACACGTTAGTGCTAAGCATAATTAATTATGGAATAAAGATTTGGGGAACTGCAAATATCACTCATACACAACAAGTGCAAAAACTTCAAAACTTTGCAGCGAAAGTTGCACTAGGCAACGGTGCTAAATTTGATCACGCTACACCTTTTTTAAGAGAATGTGGCTGGCTAAAAGTACACCAAAAATACAAATACGAATTAGGTATCATTATGTACAACATTATTCATGGTAATATTCCTACCTATTTATTCCCCATGCCGAAAGTGAGTGAGGTGTGTAGTGTCCCCACCAGACAACAGCACAACATGTATGAACCAAAGACTAACACCTGTACTGGAGCGAGATCACTACTGGCTGCTGGACCAAGATTCTGGAACAGCCTTCCTCCTCATATAAGGAATGCACCCTCCATTAGAACTTATAAAAAACTACTGCACACTTATCTATTCAACAAACAATTCAGTGTGTAAACCACCAGCACAACTTTCTTACATGGACTTTTATATTTCGCAATGTGAGGGGCAAATTTAACTTATTATATGCTGACTTACGATTTTTTAATCTTTTATCTGTTGTTATTTTATTTTTATCTGTTATTTTACTTACATTTTATTCTTTGTATTTTACATTTTAGCATCTATTTTAACCATAATTTTATCTTCGTAATAACGTGCACCAGTCATGAGATGGTGTGAAGACAAAATGTAGATTATGTATCAGAGTGGACATGACTGCACTCAAATTGAATGTCTTAATCTGTTATATGTACGTAAGAATAACCATTGTATAATGGAATAAATATCTGATTCTGATTCTGATTCACTGCCCCAGCCCCCTAACCCTCTGTGTGTGTGTGTGTGTGTGTGTGTGTGTGTGTGTGTGTGTGTGTGTGTGTGTGTGTGTGTGTGTGTGTGTGTGTGTGTGTGTATTAATATCTATCGGTTCAG
Organism: Portunus trituberculatus; assembly: GCF_017591435.1. Lineage (NCBI taxonomy): Eukaryota > Metazoa > Arthropoda > Malacostraca > Decapoda > Portunidae > Portunus > Portunus trituberculatus. The sequence goes on from NC_059277.1 coordinate 8,998,063, forward strand.
AAAGCCCATGTTCAGTTGTTTTTCCCTTGAAGCTAAATTGATACATCTCTTGCTTTCCTGGTAGTGGTGGTGGTGGTGGTGGTGGTGGTAGTAGTAGTAGTAGTAGTAGTTGTAGTAGTAGTAATTGTTGTTGTTATTATTATTATTATTATTATTATTATTATTATTAGTAGTAGTAGTAGTAGTAGTAGTAGTAGTAGTAGTAGTAGTAGTAGTAGTAGTAGTAGTAGTAGTAGTTGTTGTTGTTGTTGTTGTTGTTGTTGTTGTTGTTGTAGGAGCAACAGTAATTACAACTCCCAATCAAGGACACATGTACTTAAAGCGCTGCTAATCACCATTAACACATTACCTTTGCATTCATTTCACTGATTCCCACCATTAACCTCATTTTATTATCTCCTTGTTTATCTTTCTCCCTCTCCATTTTCCTTCTTTCAAAGCTGCTGTACCCCCACACCCACGTCTTGCCTTTCTCTTCCTCTTCCTCTTCCTTCTTATACCGCCTCCTATTGTTATTCTTGGACAGGAGACAAAGAGGCGACAAAGAGGAGCGCTGGATCACCTTACACCTGAGGACATCTTGGCTTGCTCCTGTCCTCCTCACCTGTCAATAATTTCATAGCCCCACCTGTTCTTCTAACCTTCCATTAAATTAGTCTTCCTTTCTTCCTATCGCCAAAAGCTACACGTTTTCTATATTTACCTAAGAAATTCTCCGTTGTTTTCTCTACTCACACTGCTTGTCATCTATATTTAATTTGCATATCGTTGGTTGCTTTTTTTTCTCTCTTCTATTCGTCTTTACCTCTTGTTTTCGTGGCCTTAGAATACTCGTAGTTCGTCCGTGTATTTGATTTAGAAAGGCGTATTCTATTATGCTATATATGTTTCTACAGACTACACTCCTTATTCAGAAATTTATTAGCTATGTTTGTGTTCACTCATTTTATATTAATTCGATACGCCGCTGATCACACGCTGGATGTTTGGATTTCTTTAATAAAATGAAGTAATGGACTGATTTAATATATTTCTAACTGTTTCTGATCGCGGTTTGATATCAATTACGGTACAACTTTCCGCTTTGCGCTTTTTTTCTCTGGTGAATAATTAGTTTTTCCGCGTGACTTGAGTTGCGATGATGTGTTGAGAGATCGTGTATTTTTTTTCCCGTCGTGTGTAATTCTCTAGTGTAATTTTGTAATAAAAGGGATCAGTTTAGAATATTATGTGCAGTCATTGAGTTGAATATAACATAATTCAAATCCACAATGATGTAATTTTCTTTTCTTTTCTTTTCACGCATCATGGAGGAAAGGTGAAGGAAGAAAATAAATATTCACAATGTTGCTGCCAGAAAGCAAACGAAGAGAGAGCCAAGACGGAAAAAAACATTATAGACCCCGAGGCGCTTTGAAAATGTTACTTTAAAACAGCTCAAGTCATAGGAAGAGGAAAGAAAAAAATTAAGAATAATCATGACAGTACCAGTGAAAGAATAGATATAAAAAGAGAAAAGTTCAACTCACCAAAATCGAGAAAGAGAGATTGTAACAGATGCAACATAGAGACAGTTAGAGTTAACCCTTTCAGTACTGGAACATATTTTCACCTCAGGATTTGTGTACGATTAGACGATTTTACATACATTAAGAAGGGTCTATAGAGGTCAGAAGATTAAAGGGCTGAGTCTTCAATATTTTAATCCTCATAAGTTTCTGAAGCTGTATAAAATAATCATATAGTAAGCAGAATAAATATAAAAACTACTGAGGAGGTTAAAATGGTCAACTATAGGAAGAAAAGCTTTTAACTCCACCCTGTTTAGAAGAGAAGCATATACCAGGCCCTGTATAAAGTTGGCAGCTGAGAGGAGGAGGAGGAGGAGGAGGAGGAGGAGGAGGAGGAGGAGGAGGAGGAGGAGGAGGAGGAGGAGGAGGAGGAGGAGGAGGAGGAGGAGGAGGAGGAGGAGGAGGAGGAGGAGGAGGAGGAGGAGGAAGGAGAGGAGGATAAGTAGTAGCTATTGTTGTTGTTATTGATCTTCTTGCTTTTTTTTATGTTCTTATTTTTTTGTACATAACAACTGTCGTTTCTCTCTCTCTCTCTCTCTCTCTTCTCTTTCTTCCTCCTAGTCTTCCCTACTACCCTTTTCTTCCTATTATTCCTTATCCTGTACTTTCCTTACTTACACCTAAACCAAACACACAAATTTACCAAACAGATATACAAACACACCCAAATTTCCCACTCCCATACACTCCCCACGTATGCACAACACACCCACCACTCCCACACTACACCCTCCGATCCCTACACACCGACCATCCTCTTCCATTGCCTCCCATTCCCTCTCCTGGTCAAACTTTTTTCCCCTCTATCATTCATCTTGCATCCTACACATCCAAGAAAAGTTTCCCTCTTAACATCTTTTGCCTCTCCTCTTGGTAAGGGAAAATTATTCTTAAGACTCTCTCTCTCTCTCTCTCTCTCTCTCTCTCTCTCTCTCTCTCTCTCTCTCTCTCTCTCCTAACAAGTAATGTTTAAGTTTAAGATAGGTTTATACTGTCATTTTTAAAGAAATGTTACCTTTTTATGTCTGTTACACCTTATACTCGTATTCTTATCATACCTCATTTTATGTATATGAATGTACTGTTTAATCATGTGTTTTTCATTCTACTGTAATTACTGAATATTTATTGCAATTTGAGTAATAACCACATCTGTAGATAATAAAATATCTGAATCTGAATCTGAATCTGAATCCCTCTCTCTCTCTCTCTCTCTCTCTCTCTCTCTGCTTTGATGAATGGGAATGCGAAGGAAGGGAAGCATAAATAGAGCGAATAGAAAAAGAGAGTAAATAAAAAGAATAAAAATAAAAGAAAAGATGAATCGAAAGAGAGAGAGAGAGAGAGAGAGAGAGAGAGAGAGAGAGAGAGAGAGAGAGAGAGAGAGAGAGAGAGAGAGAGAGAGAGAGAGAGAGAGAGAGAGAGAGAGAGAGAGAGAGAAATATCAATCAAAATGTCGCTCACCAGAGGAAATGAAATAGTTACCAACGAAAATGACACTCAAACACACACACACACACACACACACACACACACACACACACATAAACCCATAGAATGAAAAAAGATAACTCCAGAGAACGAAAGCGAGAGCGAGAGAGAGAGAGAGAGAGAGAGAGAGAGAGAGAGAGAGAGAGAGAGAGAGAGAGAGAGTAATGGAATAAGAGGCACTCAATTAACTCTATGGGGTTGATGAGAGGATGGGTGTGCTAAGTAAGTTTCTGTGTCGAATCAAATAAAGCTAAACGTAATAAAGCTAACTATATTTGACCGAAAGTCGGAGTTTGAGACCACCAATGAGAGAGAGAGAGAGAGAGAGAGAGAGAGAGAGAGAGAGAGAGAGAACAAATACACTAGCGGCCGTACTGATGTGAATGAATTGATGTATAATTGGGGATAACTGGGGATAATTGGGGAAAGAATAAAGGCGGAGGCACAAATAATAGGACAAAGAGACACAAAACAGACACAAACATTGACAAATAAACAGAAGGATCAGGTGGATGGACAGGAAATAAATAGACACACTGGAGATAGAAGCAATTATAGACATTGTGGACAGATAAATGAAAGACAGAAGTACAGATAAAAGAAATAGAGAAACATATGATAGATAAAGAGATAAGAATGCAAGATAAACACACAGACAGACAGACAGATAACTAGATAGAGAGATAGACAAAAAATAAGGAAAGCTAAAATAAGTAAATAGAAAGACAGACAGAGAAATAGGTGGATAAGGAAATATATATGAAAAATGCAAATATAAAGGAGAGAAAATAAAGACAATAGATGGAGAGACAGAAATAGACGGAAAGAAAGTGAGAAATAGAAAAAGATAAAAATAGAGAAAAAAAATTGATGGACAGAGAAATATAATGATGAAAAAATTAACGGTGAGAAAATTGAAATGAGGAAAAAATGATGATCAGAAAAACAGAATATAGAAAAAATGACAGAAATACAGAAAATACAGAAAAAAAAACTGGCGGCCAGAGAAACAGCAAGCAGGAAAATTCACGGTCAGATTAATAAAACGCAGAAAAAATGAGTAAGAGAAATAAAAAAAAAATAGAGAAATAAATGACGGTTAGAGATACAGCAGAGATAGAGAGATAACGAAACATAGACAGACATAAAGAAAATAAACAAATACACAGACGGATGGACAGATAGAAAGGAGCAATTGAATAAAGGGGAAAGAGACAGACAGCAAATAAATAGGAAAACAAGAACGGACAGTGAGTGGGAGCAGACAGTAAGTGGAAACAGAAAATAAGACAGAAAGTAGATAATTGGGGAAGAAACAGACAAAGTGAAGACAGGCAGAAATAAGAGACAGAAAGTAGATAATTGGGGAAAAACAGACAGTAAGTCGAGACAGACATAAATAAGAGACAGAAAGTAGATAACTGGGGGAGAAACAGACAGTAAGTGGAGACGGTAAGTGGGGAAGGGAAAGACAGTAAGAACGAAGCATACACAAAGTAAGAAATACACGAATAGACAGACGGATGGACGGGCGGACAGGCGTAATTGAATAAGTGGGGAAGGGAAGTAACTTTAGGCTGAGAAGGAAGGCTGGGCGGATGAGGGAGGAGGGAGAGTTGGAAGAGATGTAGGATAGAAATAACTATGAGGGAAAGTAAAATTAAGTTTGATGAGCAAGTTAAGAAGTTCAAGGATGTTAATTTTATGCTGGCTCTCTCTCTCTCTCTCTCTCTCTCTCTCTCTCTCTCTCTCTCATTTATATCCACTCCCCAATCAAGAGAGTCAACTTTACAAATGACACACACACACACACACACACACACACACACACACACACACACACACGTATCATTTCATCGCTGCATTTTTATCGCATCAATTGTTATTGTGTTAATGTGTCAATGAAGTTTTGGCGAGATAATGAAGCTTCAAACACGAGTTTCGCATTTTACCTTTTCAATATCAAGTATTCTCTTTTCAAGCAAGTCCCACTGAGGTGTTAATAGTTTTCCTTTTTTACATTGATGTTAATTTGATTTCGCTTTTTCTGTGTTTTTTGAAAGTTATTATCCATTATTTTTTTTTTTTACCTTACCAAGTGTATTTCTCTCTCTCTCTCTCTCTCTCTCTCTCTCTCTCTCTCTCTCTCTCTCTCTCTCTCTCTCTCTCTCTCCTTCCTCTCTCTCAATCTTTTCTTTCCATCTCTCCTGCTACATGTTCTTTCTTCCCTCCTTCCTTCCTTCCTTCTTTCCTTCATCTTTCTGCTGTCACATGTAAATGCTAAGATGTTTCCTAAGAAATGTTAAGTTTGAAAAGCACCTATTTTCTTTTCTCTTCCTCTCCTCCTCCTCCTCCTCCTCCTCCTCCTCCTCCTCCTCCTCCTCCTCCTCTTCCATCTCCTCGTGCCATCTCTTCCTTCTCGTGGATTAGAGCAGATTTTTTTTCATTCATTGTCATATTCTTTTCTTCCTCGTATAAATTCAAGAACTAGCAAGGATTCTGTCTAAAGAGTTTCTAAAAAGAGACATAATGCGGCATACATCCTTTCTCTCTCTCTCTCTCTCTCTCTCTCTCTCTCTCTCTCTCTCTCTCTCTCTCTCTCTCTCTCTCTCTCTCGTCTACATCCGCTTCTCCTTCTCTCCCTCCATCCTTACTTCCTTTCCTTCATTTTTTCCATATTTCCCATGTGCTTGTTTTCTCAGTTCCTTCCTCTCCTCCTCCCACACTCTTCTCTCCTCAATCCTTTCTCTTCCTCCCTTCCTCCTCCTCCTTCTCCACCTCCATTCTGTCTGTTTGTTTATTCCTTCCTTTTTATTTCCTTTTTTCCGTTGGTTTTCTTGTTTCCGTCTGCCTGACAGTGAATTCTCTCTCTCTCTCTCTCTCTCTCTCTCTCTCTCTCTCTCTCTCTCTCTCTCTCTCTCTCATTTTGCCCCTCTTCAAGTCCTAACAACCTACTCTCATCTACCTCTCCCATTTCTCTCTCCCGCTCTCACTTGCAAAAGCCTGACTCTTTTCCTACACATGTCTCCAAAGGGATTTCTCTCTCTCTCTCTCTCTCTCTCTCTCTCTCTCTCTCTCTCTCTCTCTCTCTCTCTCTCTCTCTCTCTCTCTCTCTCTCTCCAGTTTATAGTGAGTCAAAGGTCCTCAGTAAATGGCCAACAGCAAGACGGAGAGAAAGTAATGCTGGTACTGAAATAGCCTCTAACTACCTAACACACAAAGGCCAAAACTGGTTGAACACGTGGGAAATTTTAACCCTAACAGCAATGCCGAGATGTTAACTGTAATACCAAGGTAGGCTTAGCTTCCAAAGAGCTGATAATATATATCAACTATAGGAAGAGTTATAAAGGGTGGCACAGAGAATCATGGAACTCGGCAATAGAGGTGCAGAGAAGTTTTGAGCATAAGAATTCACGTTATTTACTATTGTGGTGGATTTAATAAGGTCAAATAATAATAAAGTGTTGCTTATTACACTTCCCTTCAGTACCATGACGTGTTTTCATATTCACTCTGCTTTCTGTTTGGCAATTTTATACAGCTTCAGAAATTCATGTAGGGATTGAAATAGTGAAGTGCATTAATCTCCTGACCTCAATAGACCTTTACTAATGTCAATAAAATCGTCTAATCATATAAAAAATTAATGATAAAAATGCTTCCCAGTACTGGAGAGGTTAATTTGCAGTGTTCTCAGTAGCTAGTAATTAAGAACGAAGAAGTCTTGAATGTGAGAAACTTACTCCTTGAAATTACGATGCATGGATTGAAGAAAATACATCAACTAACCTAGCGAAACCCGAACTTGAACCTTACCTTAAGCAAAATATAACCTTAACCTAACCTAATCTAACCTAACCTTACCCAAACCTAACCTTACCAGAACCTAACCTAACCTCAATCTAGCCTAACACCAATTGATGTTTTTCCTTCCTAGTACCTGTTACCGCCATGACACACACACACAAACACACACACACACACACACACACACACACACACACACACACACACACACACACACACACACACACACACACACATATACCTAGAATGAAAAATAAAGTCCTGAGAGAGAGAGAGAGAGAGAGAGAGAGAGAGAGAGAGAGAGAGGAAAAGATCACATTATATACCTAGTGTGTGATGTTGTTACTTGTTAGATGAGACGTTACCTCTTATTTCGAGCTTAGTTAGGTTGTTAGGAGAGTGTGGCCGAGTTAACTGCTTGGTTATCTGATTAGGGAAGGTTAGAGACGGTGGGAGGTGGAGCGACTGAGAGAAAGGAAGAAGGGGAAGAAGTTAAGAAGTAGAGACCGTTGGAGGTGGAACGACTGAGAGAAAGGAAGGGGAAGAAACCAAGAAGTATTACACGTACGACTATCTACTGACTTACTGACGGCCTGACTGGTGGATTTTATTTGATTTTTTTTCACGTATGAGGGACAACCGGAGAAGGGCAAAAAAAATGTGATTAAACAAAGTCCTACTGCGGTGCCGGTTCCTTAAAAGTGAAAAAGAAACTGGACCCCTTGGCTGGTTTAGGAGTCATTATTTTTGAATGGCTGACTCTCTTGCTGAAAATCTAAGCAACTACAGGGAATTGCCTCATTTACTTTGTGACATTGTTTTACTTATCAATTGCTTCACTGACTGACTGAGTACTTATTTGATTGACTGTGGCTCTAACTGACTGGTTGACTGCCTTTCTAATTAACTGGATGAAATGTTAACTGCCAAACTGAGTGAATGATTGCATGACTGGTTATTTGACTGAGATATTGACTAAAAAACCTGTCTGATATATTAACTAATTGACTGACACTATGAATCTGACAAAACTAAAGAGTGAATGACTTAAAATCTGACTTAACTAACTGACTAACTGAGAACTTGACTGACGTACTGAATGACTGACAACTAATCTGTCTGACTTATTGGCTCATATTTTCAAACACTTCTGCGCTTCATCTACACTATTTCAAAAAGCTTTACCTAAATTTATACGGGTTGGTAACCCGTACAGCGTCAGCAGATCTGAGACTTTGTGATTTCGCCAGTGCTGGCCACATCATGGATTTTTTTTTTTTTGTTAAACCAGTCTTAAATGATGTGAAACAAATGAAAATGACAGTCATTCCTCCCAAAACTGACTGGAAGTGGTATTAATTGGTGCGAGATGTTTTGCGCTAAGGTTAGCGACTTAGCAAAGCCTTATGTGACTAGTTTATTCGCTTCCTCGTTTCTCACCAGTCGATCCCCGAGTTGGACACATGCATAATATCGTTCCTGAGTTGAAAGAAAAACAACATGTCATGTTTTGCTGTTTGGGAGTGCTTGTGGCTAAAAATAGACACGAGATATCGCGAGGGAGTGTTGCCTTTCACGGTGCAAATATTTTCCGAGTAATATGTACTTGTTTTTCCTTATAACAAAGCGATTGGAAAATTCTTATTTATGTCATACAAAGTTTTCACTACCACAATATAACAGTTACCAAAAACAACTGAAATGGTAAGAGTAAGTAATGGAAATTACGCTTTGTTCATATTAGCGGAGTTGAGGCGTCAGTTTCCCGCTACACCGAGCTGAAGGCAGCAGAAACTGCTAAAGTTCAGATATGTAATAAATAAATACAGGAAGCATTCATGTTAGCAGGGACGAGGAGGCAGCATGAGCAATGTCTACAGTGCATGATGGCAGTACAATGGTAGGTTTTGAGGACGCAATACCTCCGAAAACACGAGGAAGCTCGCCGACGTATCTCATACGTCTCTGACGCCCGGTTCGCTCAGAGTAGCCGACGTATCTCGTACGTCTCTGACGCTGTACGGGTTAAAAGTGTTATTACGGTTCTAGAGGCAGATTGGTACTGTCTTGAAAACCCTGCTAGTTGTCTCCGCGGCCTTGGAAAAGTGTCGTAGTGAGAAGGGAAGGCGTTTCTGAATACGGGTGCTACTGACAAGCTGCTCACCCGCCTCATCCACTGACCAACTGAATCTCTAAGTGGAGTTTTACAATGACCTCTGCTGTCCAGCCTGAGGGAAGTGGTTTCGGGTTCAGTTTCTCCACAGTCACACTCAAGGACAAAACTATTTCTCTTTCCATTCTGCAAGTTTGTAAGAAAATTTTACCCAAGTTTGTGACATGAATATATGGTGTGTAGTTTTCGGGTTCACAAAGACATTTCATTTTCCTTTCATTTAGATATTTTTAGTTTTATATTTTACTGTTGTTTTATTTTGCATTTTTTTCCTAATATAATAAAGTAATGGTCGTTAAGTTGATACGATTCTGTTATATTCTCTCTCTCTCTCTCTCTCTCTCTCTCTCTCTCTCTCTCTCCTCTCTATGTCCTCGTAAATTTCCTTCCCTCCTTCTTTTGTCACCCACTCTTTCTTCCCTCCATCTATGCCTCATCTCTCGCCACCCTTTTCTTCCTCCAATCTTCATCGTCTGGTTTTCTTCTCTCAACTCCCTCCCACACTCGCTTCGTAGAAATATCATTGTTAAACGAATTTTCTCTCTCTCTCTCTCTCTCTCTCTCTCTCTCTCTCTCTCTCTCTCTCTCTAAAGATATAAAGTAAATTACTTTTCTCTTTCCATTGATTCCATTTTCTTCCACTTTTCTCTCTCGTTCTCCTTACTCCCTCACTTCAACACTTCCATTATCCTTCTCTCTTCTCTCTCTCTCTCTCTCTCTCTCTCTCTCTCTCTCTCTCTCTCTCTCTCTCATAACAAATGCACACATGAGCCTTTTTCTCTCTCTCCCATTGCATTCATACCATCATTCTCCATTTGTCTCTCTATTTCTCCCTCCTTTCTTTCCTCCCTCGTTTTATCACTCCATTTTCCATCTCCTTCTTTCTCTCCGTCTCTCCTCACCAGGTAAATACTTCCTCGGCACATTATCCACCTCCATTTAGACAGGAAATATCTTGCAGGTGGTTAAATCCTGTGAATCTTAAAAGTGTGCCACGAATCCTACACTTCTTAAAGGTCTCTCTGGATTCCATCGTTTTTTAAGGGGATTGGATACCTTATGTGATTACTTGGGAGGAAATTGGAGTGTTTTGATTTTGTAAAGAGGGTTTTTGGGTTCGATTGGTTTTGTATTTTTGGTAAGGATTCTGTGTGTGTGTGTGTGTGTGTGTGTGTGTGTGTATATTTTGAAGAGTTTTTTTTTTCTGTTGTAAGTGAAATGATATTACAACTATTGGTACTACTACTACTACTATTACTATTACCACTACCTCTACTACTACTACTGCTGCTGCTATCACCATTACTACTACTACTACTGCTACTACTACTACTGCTACTACTACTACTACTACTACTACTACTACTACTACTACTACTACTATTTCTACTTTTATAAGTGCTATAAAACTGTCACTGCCCCAAAAATATTACTACTTAATAATGATAATAACAAAAGCAATTAAAAAATAATAATAACAACAACAACAACAACAACAACAACAACAATAATAATAATAATAATAATAATAATAATAATAATAATAATAATAATAATAATAATAATAATAATAATAATGATAATAATAATAATAATAACAATAATGAAAACGCCATATACTTCACAGGCAGCTATCATATATATTACACACACACACACACACACACACACACACACACACACACACACACACACACACACACACACCTGTTCCATTATGTATATCTCTTTACTTTAGTCTTCCTTTACTCGTGAAATAACGAGCCACAATTCTTTCCTCTCTAATTGATGTCGGGAATAAATCTTCTCTATTTTTTGTTGAGTTTTGATCAACTTAAGTAATAGTGCGCGCTACTCCTTTGTGTGTGTGTGTGTGTGTGTGTGTGTGTGTGTGTGTGTGTGTGTGTGTGTGTGTGTGTGTGTGTGTTTACCTAATCTTATTTACCTGGTTGAATTTAATTAGCTGTGTTTACTTCTTCATATTTACCCAGCATTTAGTTAGCTCCGGTTATCAAATATCTACTTCGTTGTATATTTCTATTTCTATTTACACGGTTATGTTTATTTCCTTTATTTCAATTGTAATTTTGCTCGTTCTACTGACCTCACTGTGTTAACCTTGCAATTACCTACGAGCATTTACATAATTGCATTCAGCCAACAATATATTCATGACATTTACCTAATTTACCTTCTATTCACCAAGTATTCACCTAGATGCAACTTACCTACTTTTAAACTACCTTGCACGTATTATCTATCGTTATTTACCTAGATACCTCATAATTTACGTTTTTTTTTATCTAATATGGTTTGTTTACTGTGAAGACTTGAAAAAAGAAAACCCAGAGGAAGGTAAAGAAATAAGATCATGGAGACTGATGAAAAATATAAACATGATGATGGAGAGTGAGAGATCTGGTTAGGATGACGCGGAGAGGAGAGGAGAAATGCGAGGAATGGTGAGGAAAAGTAGCGAGAAGATGGGAAGAGATTAGGAGAGGAGACATGAGAGGCTGGGAAAGGCGAGGAGTAGAGAGGAGAGAAGAGAGATAAGGTGGAGAGAAAAGTGGCAGGAAAAAGCGAGGAAAGGAGAGACAGAACAAACTGTAACTGGAAAAGAGGAATGGAGGAAAGGGAAAAGCAATAGCAAGAAGAAAGG
>NC_059277.1:9014769-9024769 GCF_017591435.1 Portunus trituberculatus
GGAAAGAAAACGGACGAATAAATATGAAGAATGATGAGGAGAAAAGAAAAGAAAAAGAGGGAAAGATAAATGGGAAAAACACGTAGGGAAGAGAGAGAGAGAAAAAATTTACGATAACCAGGAAAAAAATATAAACATATGAGGGATTATATGACACACACACACACACACACACACACACACACACACACACACACACACACACACAGAGAGAGAGCGTCCGTCATATGGCGTTGAATGTTGATAAACCCAACGAATGAAGCCAATTAGAGTAATCGCCTCATTAAGAAAGGCTTGTAGTTAGTGAAGTCATTAGCAATAAGAACATTTAGTATTGCAATTAGGAAACATCAAAGTTATTGACACAGAAACACTATTATTGCGAGTAAAAAAGAGTAGAGACCGATTTTTGTCATAGAGTAAAGGCTTTTGTAAATTAAGTCTCTCTCTCTCCTCTCCTCTCCCTCTCTCTCTCTCTCTCTCTCTCTCTCTCTCTGTAATTGCATCGTGGTGTCAGCTACGAGTGATGAAGGCGAGACAGAAAGAAAGAGAGGGACGAAAGGAAAAACACAGGGCAGGAGAAGAGAGTTGAAAAAGAGGAGAGAAAAACCAGGAGGGAAAAGAAAGAGGAACAGGTAAAAAGGAAAATGCAAAAGGCTTTACGTGCACGAATTTTCCTCTCTCTCTCTCTCTCTCTCTCTCTCTCTCTCTCTCTCTCTCTGCTTAATCTTCGTTGCTGCAATTCCATTCACTTATTTTGTTTCAGTTCTTGTTATTTCTCATTTCAATTTGTCTGCTTTTCTTCCTCCTTTCTTCTCTTAATTTCTCCTTGCCTCCTTTTCCTCCATTTACACTCTAGCACGTTTTCTCTCCTCGTTCTCTTTCAAACACCACTTCTTTTCTCTCATTTGTTCCATCTCTCTATCTTTCTCCCTCTCTTTCTTTTAATCCATTCACATATAAGGGTTCTATCTTTTATTTTTCTCTTCGTATCATTTATTCTATTTCTTTTCTCTCCTTTCTTCCATTTTTCTTTTCTTTTTTGATTTCCGATCTTTCTCTCCTTTTTCCTTTACCTTTATTCACACTCCTGACTATCTCTCCATCTTTATCTTTCTCTTCTAGTCACTTAATCTTCTTTTCACCTCTCCTTTCTCCTATTTCCCTATCATTCTTCATGTTTCATCTCCTTTCATATTTTTATTCTATTTCCTTATCTTTCTCTATCGATATTTTCTTCTTCTCCTTTTTTCCATTTTCTTCTTCCTCTCATCTTTCATGTTCCTTTTCATTCAATCTCTAGAACCTTCACTGGTAAAGAGGAGAAGGGTGAGAGGAAGAAGAATGAGGAAGAGGAGATAAATGGGAAGAAAGAGGTGGAGATTGATGTCTTAAGGAAGTGAGACAAACCAGGAGCAATCAAGAGCTTATCGCAAAATTAATTGAAAGAAGATATTAAGCTCAAGGGAAAGAGGACGGAGATTAAAGAAAGAAGAAGAAGAAGAAGAAGAAGAAGAAGAAGAAGAAGAAGAAGAAGAAGAAGAAGAAGAAGAAGAAGAAGAAGAAGAAGAAGAAGAAGAAGAAGAAGAAGAAGAAGAAGAAGAAGAAGAAGAAGAAGAAGAAGAAGAAGAAGAAGAAGAAGAAGAAGAAGAAGAAGAAGAAGAAGAAGAAGAAGAAGAAGAAGAAGAAGAAGAAGAAGAAGAAGAAGAAGAAGAAGAAAAGAAGATGAAGAAGAAGAAGAAGAAGAAGAAGAAGAAGAAGAAGAAGAAGAAGAAGAAGAAGAAGAAGAAGAAGAAGAAGAAGAAGATGATGATGAAGAAGAAGAAATAAGAACAACAACAACAACAACAACAACAACAACAACAACAACCAGAAGAAGTAGAACAAGAATATTACACACAGTCTCCTTTATCTTGTCACGTCTCTCACCTCTCCATCTGTCACTGCACTGTCTTCAGCTGCTATGTCTCACCTGAGGAGTCACCTGTGTTGTAAATCTCAGGTAAGGTAATCAATACTTTACTTAGACAAATGTTAGACAATCTCTTGAATGATAAATAAGATCGATCCTCATATTTGCATTATAGAAGAGAGAGAGAGAGAGAGAGAGAGAGAGAGAGAGAGAGAGAGAGAGAGAGAGAGAGAGAGAGAGAGAGAGAGAGAGAGAGAGAGAGACGCCACGTCCCACACAGGGAATACACCACCAGACCGACGGATCAGCCATGGTTTGGCTACCGTTGCCGTGTTGCTGCTGAGGCAAAGTATGCTGCCTGGCTCCGCTACAAGAGGAACCCGACTCGGCGCAACAAGGACTTGCATAGGGCTGCATGCAGGAGGATGGTGGTAACCAGCAAGTGGGCCTTAAAAAAGTGGGAGGAAAGCCTGCGCCGGAAACTGTGTGGCACTGGCGTAGGAAACAAAACTTGGTGGTCCCTTGTTAAGGACAAACAGGAACTGGCCACCAAGAATCCATCCCTCCCTCAGCAAGCAGGACGGTACTGTCGCCACCAGCAGTAAGGAGAGGGCACAGTTGCTGGCTTCCTTGTTTGCTGGAAAAATGAAGGTGGGGAATCCACAGCAGCCACCGCCTCAGCTGGTCCAGCAATGTGAGAAGACTGTCACCATGGTGGAGGTGACGCATCAGCAGGTGAAGCGATTATTGCGGGGCTGGACACACAGAAAGCTACCGGCCCTGATGACATCAGCCCGCACCTGCTGAAGCGATGCTCCCAGGAACTGGCTGCCCCTCTCACCCAAGTTCACAACTTGTGTACGGGAAAACGTCTGGCCTTCAGTGTGGAAGGAGGCTCGAGTAGTTCCTGTACACAAAAAGCTCCAGGACGGACCCAAAAAACTACAGACCCATATCCCTGTTGTCAGTGGTGGGTAAAGTGTTTGAGAGGGTCGTGGCAGAGGTGGTGTGTAGCCATCTCAAGGACAATGCCCTCCTCTCAGACCAACAGTTTGGGTTCAGACCTGGAAGGTCAACCTCCGACCTAATGATGCTTCTCACCAGGCAGTGGCAGGACGCCCTCGACGACGGCAAGGACACTATAGTGGTTGCTTTGGACATAGCTGGAGCTTTTGATAAAGTATGGCACAACGGATTACTGGAAAAGCTTCGTGCTAAAGGCATCCAGGGTGGCTTGCTACGACTCCTGGGAAATTACCTGCAGGACAGAAGCCTCAAGGTGGTTGTCAACGGGCAAACATCTGAGTCCCTGCCTGTGGAGGCATCAGTGCCACAGGGTTCAATTCTTGGCCCACTCCTGTGGAATATCTACGTGGATGATCTTCTCCAGCTACTGCCAGGAGTCAAGGCCTATGCTGATGACTGCACCCTCTCCTATACCTATCCACGCCAGGACAGTGGGCGGGCTGCTGAGGCCATCAATCAGCAGCTACGAGTGATAGAGGAGTGGGGTGCTCGCTGGCAAGTGACATTCGCGCCGGAGAAGACACAGGCAATGGTTGTCTCTCGGTCCCCAGCCGCCATGGCAGCAATGGCAGGAAAGTTGTCTTTGGCGCTGCTGCTCCCACTCCAAGATGACGTCAAGATACTTGGAGTGGAGGTGGATCGAGGGCTGAGGTTTGACAGCCATGTCAAATCCATTGCCAAGAAAGCCTCTCACAGGATCTCCGCTCTCAGAAGGATCGCCAGTTTCCTCGACAGGAAGGGAGACTGCTGCTGTACAAGGCACAGGTGCGGCCCCACCTTGAGTACGCAGCTCTCTCCTGGATGTCCTGTGCCGCCACACACAGAAGGAGACTGGACAGCATCCAACGCCGCGCCATACGGCTAGTAGATGCTGCAATACCACCTCACCCAGAGCCTGAGCGTCCCTTGATTCACTGGAACACCGCAGAGATGTGGCGGCAATCGTAGTGTTCCATAAGGCACAGGTGCAAAGAGTGCCACATCTGGCAGGGCTGCGTCATCCTCTGAGAGTCACCGCACGGAGCACGAGAACGGTGCTCAATGGTGGTGACGCCGTAGAGGTGCCGCGATCCCACGGGTGTCAGCATCAACGCACCTTCGCAGGACGCGTCTCCAGGATGTGGAACTTGTTCACGGCCGCGGTGCCTCACGTCCAGGAGATGAACACACACAGTGTCAAACTGATGGCACATAAGTGGAGACAGACACTGCCAACTCCTCTGACACTCTTTGTGACGTGACACTCAGTGTAGTGCAGTGCGTGAATAGTGCTAGTGAAGTGAAAAGAACAGTGCTCCATTTACATGCTGACCATCTTGTATATTATCTATTTTTAAGTCTTGTAAATATTGTAGAGAAATAGATTGTAGTACCCTTAGAATAGGTAGCACACGACAGTGCGCCTTTGGGTACATGTTCTTCTGTATAAATTATGTTTAAATAAAAAAAAAAAAAAGAGAGAGAGAGAGAGAGAGAGAGAGAGAGAGAGAGAGAGAGAGAGAGAGACGCGTTCCATTCTCTCTCTCTCTCTCTCTCTCTCTCTCTCTCTCTCTCTCTCTCTCTCTCTCTCTCTTCTCCTCCTCCTCCTCTTCCTCCTCCTCCTCCTTTTTTTTTTTTCTTCTCCTGCCGTTCCTTCCTTTCTTCTCATCTACCTTCTTATCCCCTCCTGAAGTAGACTAAAGCTCCAATATCGAAAGTTAATATAATAATCACCTTCCTCTTTATAGACTTCGGATACGTCCATTTGCATTATGGAGAGAGGACATGGAAGAAGAAGAGGAAGAGGAGGAGGAGGAGGATACGTGGAAGAGAAGGATAGAAAAGAAATGAGACAAGCACATTATGACGATTGTTTTTCTAAGTTACCTTGTTCAAATAAAGCATGCGAGTCAAATGAATAGAATATGGACAAGTTAAATTAGTATATTAGATATTAACAAGCCTTTTTCCTCTTCTTGCTTAGGTACCAATAATTTGCTCCATTAATGTGTCGAGAGAAGAGTAAGGTGATAAGAAAAAGTTAACTCTGTACAAGGCTGTCTTCTCGTTCCCACTCAGCATCTCCACCCTACAGTACAGCAAGAGACAACAAGCTCTTTTTCCCCTTTTCCATTAACGCTCTCGTCCCTTTCATTGGTACACTTTGGAACTCCCTGTCTAGTTTTGTTTTGCACCTTATCATGATCTGACCTGTTTAAGTAAAGAAAGTCAAGATATATATAGTAAAAATTCACTCTAATTCACACTTAATACTCTCATCCCCTTCGCTGGTACACTCTGGAACTCCCTGTCTGGTTTTATTTTGCACCTTATTATCATCTGAGCTACAAATAACGAAAGTCAAGATATATTCCGGGAAAAAACTTCACTTTGATTCACCCTTAACGTTCCCATTCCTGTCATTGGTACACTCTAGAAGTCTGTCTGTTTTTTTTTTTTTTCATTTTATTATGATCTGACCTATTTAAGTATCGAAAGTCAAGATATATTCAGTAAAATAACTTTAACTCACCCTTAACGTTCTCATCCCTTTCGCTGGTACATTCTAAAACTCACTGTCTGCTTTTATTTTGCATCTTATTATGATTCAAGCTATTTAAAGTAACGAAAGTCTAAATATATTCCGTACAAATTCACTTTATCTCAAAATAACAATGTGAGTGGCAGGAAAGTAAGAAAAACCTTCCCTTAATTGTTTTGTGAGAGCAGGAAAAGTAATGATTTATTTCCCACAAGGGCGAGATCTGAAGACTGACGGGAAAGTGAGTTTTAATGAGTCCCTCGCGCCATTAATTGAGTGTTGCTGCGTTTATTAAATGAAGAAATTAACACGTAACTATTTGCATGTCAACACCAGTCCTTCTTCTTGCCTTTCCATCCCTCTTTCCTCTTCCTCCTTCCTCCGTGCTGTTCTCAGGGCGTGCTCTTCCTCCTCCTTGTCTTCGCCTTCCTCCTCTACCTCCTCCCATCGCTACTGCTCTTTCTATTAATATTCCTTCTCGTCCTAATCATTGTTCTCCTCCTCCTCTTCCTCTTGTTATCCTTGTTTCCTTCATTCTCATTTCCGTAACATCACTTTTCTAAATTTCCTCTTTACATTTTCAGTTTTTTCTTCCTACACCTCATTATTTCTGCCTTCCCCAAGCATACCCCTCCCCCCCATCCTTTCCCTTCCCTCACTGAAATGCACCTCATTCGTGACGTCCCCTCCTCCCGCCCTTCCCTCCCTTCATTCCCCTCACTCCCTCTCCCTGTCTCCCTTAAATGAACTCCCCCTGTTTTCCCTTCCCTCCTGCCCCTTCCCATCCCTCGCACCGCTTTCCTATCTCCCACATCACCTGGCCTCGACGATTTCTATCTCCTGTCCTCCTTCTCTCCATTTCCCTCACGTACCTTTTCTTCACCTTAATATTTCCTCACCTTTTTTCCTTTCACTATTTCCTTCTTCGTTTTTTGCTCGTTTTTACGGTTTCGCCTTTGTGTGTGTGTTTTTTTTTCAATTTCCTTTTACTTTTTAGGTGTCAGGAGATGAAAAAAAAAAGTTGATATGAAAAAAAAATGTGTAGCATATAAAACTTGGAAAATTGGAATATTTGGTGCACATTAAAGTGGAAGGGGTAATAATGATGATTCCTTAAAATAATATCACAATTTATTCCCTATTTCACCCTCTTCTGTTCCCCTTTTTCGTTCTATACTGTCATTGCTCTCCTCCGTTTTCTTTCTCTTTTCTTCTTTGGGAGGGAAAAATTAACAGACATTTTTCTCTCGTTATTTTTCGTGTCCTTGGTCAGCTTTTCTTATTCTTCCTTGCATTCTTCAACTTCCTGATTCCCTTCTTCGTCACTAGATCCTTCCACTCTCTTCCTTGCATCCTTTCTCTTCCCTTCTCTTCCTTTCTCGTTCCTTTTTCCTCTTCACAACCCCTAAGACTTTCCCTTCTCTACATATTTTCTCTCCTATTTCCTTTCCATCATTTCTTCCTTTTCACACCATTTTCATTCTCTAAATGTTTTCTTCTCTCTTTCCATTCTCCCCCTTTTCATAAATAACTCTTAGAAACTTTCCTTCCCTTCATCCTTTCTTCATGTCCCATTCCCTCCTCTCCTTCCCTGTATTCTTTCTCAACTTTCCTTTTCCCTTCTCGAAATCTTTTATTCCCCTTTCCCTTTCCATTCCTTCCTCTTCTTCCTAACTCCTAAACCTTCCATTTCCTTCCTTGCACCCTGTCTCAATTTTCCCCTTTTACTTACGTCTCTATAATCCGTTTTTTTTTTTTTTTTTTTTTTTACAATCCGTGCCTCACTTTGTCCTTCCCTTCCCTGCATCCTGTCAAGAGCTTCCTTCCCCTTAACGATTAACACAACAAAAATAAATAAATAAATACATAAACAATTAGTCAGAACACTAATAAAAACAACAGTAATGATAAATAATAATAAAAAACACAAATGAAAAGTAAAGAGAAATAAAGAAATAATGTGTATAATATTTGTATGGCAGAGGTCGGTTAGTTTCCGGGTCGATAATTCTTCTCTTCACCCTTCCTGTCCCTTTTCTATTCCCTTCTGCCCGGCGAGTTAAGACAACCCTGTGTTTACTTCGCTAAGCTTCACAGAGGCAGTCAGACAGAGATGAGGCGCCACAGTGAGCCATAATGGAAGACTAGCGTAACCTATAGCCATTCTTCTCTCTTCCTTCCTCCTCCTCTTTCTCCTCCTTTTCCTGATTTTATCCCTAGTCCTTCATTTCCTATTTACATTGAATCTCCCCCTGTTTGTTTTCTTTCCATCTTCCTCCCTTTGTCTCCTGAGTCTCTTTCTCCTCATCTTCTTCTTCCTTCTCCTCTTTCTGTTTCCGTTTCTTCTATTCTTACTCCTCCAGCTCCTCCTCCTCCTCCTTCTGTTCCTCTTTTTTTTGCTTCCTCTTCTCGTCCTTGGTGTTTTCTTATCTTCCCCTCCTCCTCTTTTTATTCTTTCTCCCCTTCACATTTCATATTTTTCCTTCTGGGTTCTCAAGCTCTATCTCCTCTTCCTCTTCCTCTTCTGTCTGCGTTTCTTCCTTCTTCTGTTTTTATCCTTCGTTATCTATGTTTTCTTGTTATCTTCTTCCGAGTATATTCTTCGTATTTCTTTTTTGTTATTGGTTTCTCTTCTTTTCATCTTCCTTCTTTGCAATATCTTTATTTTTCCTTTCTGCTTTTCACTCTTCCATTCCTTCATCATTATATTCCACGCCATGACATTTTTCGTTTTCATTTTATTTTTATTCTCATTTCTCGTATTCTGTTTCTTTTTTTTTCTGTTTGGTCTTTTCTTCTTGCTGTTTCGTCCTACTCTTTTGTTCTTGTTCTTGTTCTTGTTCTTCTATTCCTGATTCTTTCACTTTTTTCTAATATTTCTTCTTCTTCTTCTTCTTCTTCTTCTTCTTCTTCTTCTTCTTCTTCTTCTTCTCCTCCTCCTCCTCCTCTTCTTCCTTCCCTCCTCCTCCTCCTCCTCCTCCTCCTCCTCTTCTTCTTCTTCTTCTTCTTCTTGTTCTTGTTCTTCTTGTTCTTGTTCTTGTTCTTCTTGTTCCTCCTCCTCCTCCACTTTTTCTTCTTCTTCTTCTTCTTCTTCTTCTTCTTCTTCTTCTTCTCCTCTTCTTCTTCTTCTTCTTCTTCTTCTTCTTCTTCTTCTTCTTCTTCTTCTTCTTCTTCTTCTTCTTCTTCTTCTTCTTCTTCTTCTTTTCTTCTTTTTCCTTCTTCTTTCTTTTCTTCTTCTTCATCTTCCTCTTCTTGTACGTTTACTCCTTTTTTTTTTCTTTTTACATTCTTCTCCGTCTTTTCTTTTCATTCATTTTCTTTCCTTCTTTCTCTTCTTTTTGTTTTTCCTCTTCCTCCTCCTCCTCCCACTCTTCCTTCCTCCTGCAATACGCAAATCCTCATATGCTTGTTTATATTTCCTCGTCATGTCCATAAAATTTTCTCACGCGCTGGCAATTTAAACTTTCCCAGCAGTGTGTTAAGTGAGTAACGAGCGCCTGCCAAACTTTCTCTCTCCCCATGCTATAAGAGTCTCGATGTTCAACTATATCATCATTTCAATAGCGGTAATGGTATTCAATGAGGAAGGATACGGGTGAGGGTTAAGAGTCACCGTCTTCGTTTTTCTTCATCTATGTACATGTATCTTTAACAAATCCATTTCTTACAAAAGACGAGAGTTAAAAGTTTCTTCTGATTCACTTCATGTGCACAATTTTATTAACTTCAGTACTGGAACGATTTTTTTATCATGAATATTTGGTGTGATTAGACGATTTTGTTTACATTAGGAGGGATATATGGAGGTCAAAAGATTACTGGTCAGTCTTAACTATTTTAGTCGCCGCATAACTTTCTGAAGCTGTATAAAATCACAAAATAGTAGGCAGAATAAATATCAAAACACGTTATGGTACTAAAGGGCTTAAGTTGAGTACATGTTCCTTGTCTTCTTTCAAAGCATACAATATAATCACTCTGCTCCTTCAAAAAATATCAACAAAACATGAGATACTATATAATTTTCACCTGCACAATGCGTCAAGGTGAGTAACGGTTTCAACACAAATACAACGTTTGTTTGTCTAGGTAGAAAGCAACGAAGAGACTGACCAGCAAGTAAGGACATCAGTGAGCGGCAGTGTCCCAGTGTTTACGTGTCCTCAGGTGGCAGAATCAGTGAGGCAGAGGAAATGGAATAGAATACAATACTTCGTTCAGGACATCCTATCCTTTTGATCCTGCTTTGTATACTTATTTGCTTGGTTAACTCTTTTGCTCCTGTTTTGTTACCCTTGGCTGGTTTCTCCTCTTACACAGAAAACAAGATACATATTGCGAGAAAGAAAACATATAAGATAACAGAGTCGCCTTCCTTATTCATGGTAGAGTGATCGGTAAAGTACTTCTTGTGAATGTCAACTCGCAAATCAATATCCGTGAGTTCTTCCTCTTGGTCTTCTTCCTCCTCTTTCTTTCCGCTCTCTTTTACTCGTCCTACTTTCGAACACATTTTCTTCTTCCTTCCATTACCAACTTTT